>NW_028147439.1:0-25754 GCF_008360975.1 Lichenostomus cassidix
GGGATTTTTTGGGATTTTTTCCTGAATTTTTGGGGATTTTTTTGAGGACTTTTAAAAATTTGTTTTTGATTTCTTGGGAGTTTCTTCTGATTTTTATGGGATTTTGGGATTTTTTTGGATTTTTTGGGATTTTTTTGGATTTTTTGGATTTTTTGTGATTTTTTTGTGATTTTTTGTGATTTTTTTGGTTTTTTTTGTGAATTTTTTGGGAGTTTTTGGGGTTTTGGATTTTTTTCTGATTTTTTTGGGATTTTTGGGGGGTTTTGGGTATTTTGGGGGGATTTTTGTGTGGATTTTGGGATTTTTGTGATTTTGGAATTTTGGGATTTTGGGATTTTGGGATTTTGGGGGTTTATTTTGGGATTTTTGGGATTTTGGGGATTTTGGGATTTTTGGGATTTTGGGGTTTTTTTGATTTTTTCTGGATTTTTGGGATTTTGGGGGTTTTTGGGTATTTTTGTGGATTTTTTGGATTTTGGGATTTTTTGGGATTTTTTTTCTGAATTTTTCTGGGATTTTTTGGGGATTTTTTGGGTATTTTTTGTGGATTTTTGTGGATTTTTTCGGAATTTTTCGGAATTTTTGGGATTTTTTTCAGATTTTTTTGGTGATTTTTTGGGATTTTTTGGGATTTTTTGGGGATTTTTTTTTGATTTTTTGGGGATTTTTTTGGATTTTTTTGGATTTTTTGGGTTTTTTCTGATTTTTGTTGATTTTTTTTTGGGTTTTTTTGGGATTTTTTTTGGATTTTTTGGGGTTTTTTTGGATTTTGGGATTTTTTTGATTTTTGGGATTTTTTGGGAGTTTTTTGGGATTTTTTTTTTTTTGTTTTTGGGGTTTTTTTTATTTTTGGGAGTTTTCTTGGGAAAAATAAGAAAAAATCCTGAGAAATCGAAAAAAATTCGAAAAAATCCCAAAAATCCCCCAAAATAAAAAAAATTCTCCCAAAAAATCCCAAAAATCCTCAAAAATTCCAAAAAAATCCTCAAAAATCCCAAAAACCCCAAAATCCAAAAAAATCCCCAGAAATCCCAAAAAATCCCCATAAAACAAAAAAAAAAATCCTCAAAAATCAAAAAGTCCCAAAAAAATACCCAAAAATCCCAAAAAACTCCAAAAAATTCCCAAAAAATCAAAAAAATCCCCAAAAAATACCCAAAAATCCCCAGAGAATCCCAAAATCCCCAAAAAAATCCCAACAATCCCAAAAAAATCTCCCAAAAAATCCCCAAAAATCCTTCAAAAATCCCAAAAATTCCAAAAAGTCTGAAAATAAAGTCTCAAAAAATCCCATAAAATCCCAAAAATCCCAAAATCCCCAAAGAAATCCCCAAATCTCCAAAAAAATCCCAAAAATCCCCCAAAAATCCAAAAAAATTCCAAAAAAATTCAGAAAAAAATACCAAAAAATCCCCAAAAAATCCCAAAAAATTCCCCAAAAATCCCAAAAAATTCCCAAAAAATCCCCAAAAATTTCCAAAAATACCCAAAAAATCAAAAAAAAATCCCAAAAAATCCAAAAAAATCCCCAAAAAAATCCCAAAAATCCCAAAAAATCCCCAAAAAAATCCCAAAAAATCCAAAAAATATCACAAAATTAATCCCAAATCCAAGCTACAAAAAAAATCCCAAAAATCTCCAAAATCCCAAAAAATCCCAAAAATCCCCAAAATCCAAAAAAATCCTCAAAATCCTCAAACCCCAAAAACCCCAAAATAAAAAAATCCCCCAAAATCCTCCCAAAAAAACCCTCAAAAAATCCCAAAACCCCAAAATAATAAAAAAAAATCCTAAAAAAATCCCAAATAAATAAAAAATCCCCCAAAAATTCAAAAAAAATCCCAAAATTCCCTAAAACTCAAAAAATCCCCAAAATCTAAAAAATCCCCAAAAAACCAAAAAAAAATCCCCAAATCCCAAAAAATCCCAAAAATCCCCAAAATCCCAAAAAATCTCCCAAATCCCAGAAAAATTCCCTAAAAATCCCAAAATCCCCCAAAATCCCAAAAATTCCCAAAATTCCCAAAATCCCCAAAATCCCCCAAAAAAAAATCCAAAAAATTCCAAATCCCCAATAACCCCCAAAAAAATCCCCAAAAAATCCCCAAAATACCCAAAAAACCCCCAAAAAAATCCCAAAAAATCCCCAAAAAACCCAAAAAAATTCCCAAATTCCCAAAAATCCCAAAATCCCCAAAATCCCCCAAAACAAAAATCAAAAAAAATTCCAAAAAATCCCCAAAAAACCCCAAAAAATCCCCAAAAAATCCCCAAAAACCCCAAAAAACCCCAAAAAAATCCCAAATTCCCAAAAATCCCCAAAATCCCCCAAAACAAAAATCCAAATAAATTCCAAATAAATCCCCAAAAACCCCAAAAAATCCCCAAAAAATCCCCAAAAAATCCAAAAAATCCCCAAAATCCCCATGAATCTCTCAAAAATCACAAAAAATCCCCAAGAAACAACAAAAAAATTCCCAAAAATTCAGAAAAAATCCCCAAAAATCCCAAAAATCCCAAAAAATCCCGAAAAATCCCCCAAATTTCCAAAAATTTTAAAAATCCCCATTTCCCCGCAGCCCCCCAGCTGTCCCCAGCGCTCTCCCTGCAGGTTTCTCTCGCTGTCGTCTCTCTGCTTTTTGGGATTCTCCTCTTCGCCTTCGGCCTCAGGAGCTACCTGGGCGCCTCGAGACTCCCCCCAGGTGAGACAGTTTTGGGTCACTTTGGTCACTTTTGTCACTTTTTGTCACTTCCTGTCACTTGCTCTCGTTTTATTGTCATTTTCCCCATTTTTTCCCCATTTTTTCCCCATTTTTCCCCATTTTTTCCCTCATTTTTTCCCCATTTTTTCCCATTTTTTCCCCATTTTTTCCCATTTTTTTCCTAATTTTTTCTCTTTTTTTCGCCATTTTTCCCCCATTTTTTCCCATTTTTTTCCTAATTTTTCCTCTTTTTTTCTCGATTTTTTCTCATTTTTTCATATTTTTTCCCCATTTTTCCCCATTTTTTCTCATTTTTTCCCCATTTTTTTGCCATTTTTCCCCATTTTTTTCCTCATTTTTTCCCATTTTTTTCCTCATTTTTTCCTCATTTTTTTCTCTTTTTTTTTCTCATTTTTTCACATTTTTTTCCCCATTTTGTTCCCATTTTTTCCCATTTTTCCCCAATTTTTCCTCATTTTTACCCATTTTTTCCCCTTTTTTTCTCATTTTTTCTTCATTTTTCCCCATTTTTCCCCAATTTTCCCATTTCCCAAATTTTCTCATTTTTTCCCCTATTTTTCCTCATTTCCCCCAATTTTTTCCCAATTTTTTTCTCAATTTTTCCTCATTTTTCCCCATTTTTTTCCTCAATTTCTTCCCATTTTTGTCTCATTTTTTTTCATTTTTTTCCCATTTTCCCCCATTTCTCCCCATTTTCCCCATTTTTTCCCCATTTTTCCCATTTTTCCCTCATTCCCCTTCGGCCTCAGGAGCTACCTGGGCGCCTCAAGCCTCCCCCCAGGTGAGACAGTTTTGGGTCACTTTGGGTCACTTTGGGTCGTTTTTTGTAATTTTTTCTCATTTTTTCCCGATTTTTTCTCATTTTTTTCTCATTTTTTTCTCGTTTTATTCTCATTTTTTCCCATTTTTTTCCTCATTTTTTTTTCCCATTTGTGTCTCAAGTTTGTCTCATTTTCCCCCCAATTTTATTCCATTTTTTCCCCTTTTCCCCCATTTATTCTCCATTTTTTCTCATTTTTTCCCATTTTTCCTCATTTTTTTCCCCATTTTTCCCCATATTTTCCCCATTTTTTCCCATTTTCTTCTCATTTTTGTCTCATTTTTGTCTCATTTTTTCCCCATTATTTTCCCATTTTTTTCCGTCATCTTTCCCCATTTTTTCGTCTTTTTTTTCCCTTTTTCCCCCATTTTTTCCCAATTTATTCCCATTTTGCCCCAAATTTTTTTCCATTTTTCCCCATTTTTTTCCATTTTTTCCTCATTTTTTTCTCATTTTTTCTCATTTTTTTCTAATTTTTTCCCATTTTTTCCTCTTTTTTCCCCATTTTTTTCTCATTTTTCTGGTTTTTTCCCCCAATTTTTCCTCATTTTCCCCCCAATTTTTTCTCATTTTTTTCTCATTTTTGTCTCATTTTTTCCCCATTTTTTCCCCTTTTTCCTCATTTTCCCCTTTTTCTCCATTATTTCCATTTTTCTCTCATTTCCCCTTTTTTTTTTCCCCATTTTCCCATTTAATTTTTTTCTCATTTTTTCATTTTTCTCATTTTTCTCATTTTCCCCCAATTTTTTCTAATTTTTTTCTAATTTTTTCTAATTTTTCCCCATTTTTCCCCATTTATTCCCATTTTTCCCCCATTTCTCCCAATTTTTTCCCACTTTTCCCCAGTTTTTCCCATTTTTTTCCTAATTTTTTCTCTTTTTTCTCGATTTTTTCTCATTTTTTTCCCTTTTTTTCCCCATTTTTTCCCATTTTTCCTAATTTTCCTCATTTTTTCCCATTTTTCCCAATTTTCCCCATTTTTCCCCATTTTTCCCCAATTTTCCTCACTTTTCCCCATTTTTTCTTCCCCTCCAGGTTACTCTCCCCTCCCAGGTGACACCTACACAGGTAAGGACACCGATGACGTCAGGCCACGCCCCGATGACGTCATAACCACATTGATGATGTCACAATTGCATCGATGACGTCATAACCGCGCCCCTTTTGTCCCCCCAGGGAGCATCTGAGGATCTCCAGGATGACCAAAATCCAAGGAATTGTCACCAAAATCCCCAAAATTCTCCCCAAAATCCCAAAAATTCACCCCAAAATCCATGGAATTCTCCCCAAAATTCACGGAATTGTCACCAAAATCCCCAGAATTCTCCCCAAAATTCACCCAAAATCCATGGAATTCTCCCCAAAATTCCCAGATTTGTCCCCAAAATCCACGGAATTGTCACCAAAATCCCCAAAATTCACCCCAAAATCCATGGAATTGTCGTCAAAATCTACAGAATTCACCCAAAATCCACTGAATTCACCCCAAAATCCATGGAATTGTCCCCAAAATCCCCAAAATCCACGGAATTTACCCCAAAATCCATGGAATTCTCCCCAAAATCCACCGAATTATCCCCAAAATTTATGGAATTGTCATCAAAATCCACGGAATTCACCCCAAAATTCCCAGAATTGTCCCCAAAATCCACGGAATTTTCCCCAAAATCCCCAAAATTCACCCCAAAATCCTTGGAATTTTCCCCAAAATCCCCAGAATTGTCCCCAAAATCCCCAAAATTGTCCCCAAAATCCATGGAATTGTCATCAAAATCTACAGAATTCACCCAAAATCCACAGAATTTTCCCCAAAATCCACTGAATTCTCCCCAAAATCCCCAAAATCCACGGAATTTACCCCAAAATCCATGGAATTCTCCCCAAAATCCACCGAATTATCCCCAAAATTTATGGAATTGTCATCAAAATCCCCAAATTCTCCCCAAAATCCCAAAATTCCCCCCAAAATTCTCGGATTTGTCCCCAAAATCCCCAAATTCTCCCCAAAATCCCCAAAATTCACCCCAAAATCCTTGGAATTTTCCCCAAATGTTTGGATTTATCCCCAAAATCCACAGAATTGTCCCCCCAAAAAAATTTTTTTTTTAAATTTTTGGAGTTTTTCTTGCTTTTTTCACCCCAAAATTCCCTCTGGGATGGGGGGAGGGAGGGGAGAGAAGAGATTTTGGGGAATTTTGGGGAATTTTGGGGGAAATTTGGGGAATTTTAGGGAATTTGGGTGAATTTTAGGGAATTTTAGGGGATTTTGTGGGAAATTTGGGAGAAATTTTGGGGAAATTTGGGAGAATTTTGGGTGATTTTGGGGGGAATTTGTGGAATTTTGGGGGATTTTGTGGGAAATTTGGGGAATTTGGGAGAATTTTGGGTGATTTTGGGAGATTTTGGGGAATTTGGGAGAATTTTAGGGAATTTTGGGAGAATTTTGGGGGAAATTTGGGTAATTTTGGGAGAATTTTAGGGGAAATTTGGGTAATTTTGGGAGAAATTTTGGGGAAATTTGGGTAATTTTGGGAGAAATTTTGGGGAAATTTGGGTAATTTTGGGAGAAATTTTGGGGAAATTTGGGGGATTTTAGGGAATTTTAGGAAATTTTAGGAGATTTTGTGGGGATTTTGGGGAATTTGGGGAGGATTTTGGGGGAAATTTGGAGAATTTTGGGATCCTGAGGGGTTTTAGGTTCCAAAAAAGGGGAAAAAATGGGTGGAATTGGGAAATTTTTGGGGATTTTGGGATTTTTTGGGATTTTTTTGGGAGGTCCTGGCGGGAATTTGGGTTCGGAAGGCTCTGAGATGCTGAGAGAATTCGATATCGAGACTTCTGAGTGGTTTTAGGATCCCAAATTCCCCCAAATTTACCCCAAAATTAACCCAAAATTGTCCTTCTTGTCTCGACGAAATCTGCCTAGCAACCGCTGACGTCACGCACACCGCGCGCTCTGATTGGTCACCTCACCCTGCGCTCCCCCTCCCTTCTCCTAGCCGCCATTTCCCCTCCGCGTGTCGCCGCCGGACCTCCCTGTCACCTCCCTGTCGCCTCCCTGTCACCTCCCTGTCACCCTCACGCGTGTCTTTCCCCCTCCGAGCCCACCATTTCCCCCCACGCGTGTTATTATCGCGTTTTGAGGGAATTTAACCCAAAAAATCGACATTTTTGGGCCAACGCCCTCAACCAACATGGCGGCGGCGGCTGGGAATCCCCACTGCGCATGCGCGGCGCGCACTAGTAAGGGCAGCCAGGCGGAAGTTCGGCGTCGCTATGGCAACTGCGCATGCGCGGCGCTCAGTAGTGAGGGCAAGAAGGCGGAAGTTGGGCGTCGCTATGGGAACGGCGCATGCGTGACCGGAAGCGAGGCCCTGCGGGGTATATAAGGGGCCGGGAAACCCCGTAGCGGCCTTTTGCTCGGTCGGAGTTGCCGCCATGTGAGGAGGGAGCGCGGGAAGGGCGGGAAAATGGGGAAAAAAAGGGGAAAAATGGGTTTTGTGAGGGAAAAAATGGGATTTGTGAGGGGAAAATGGGGTCGGGAAGGGGTTTGGGGTGGAATTTGGGTGGAAAAAGGGGAAATGGGAAAAATATGGGAAAAGGGGAGAGGCTGTGAGGAGCGCGGAAGAGCGGAAATGGGAAAAGGGATTTGTGAGGAAAAATGGGATTTGTGAGGGAGTGGGGTGGGGTTTTGGGGTGAATTGGGGAAAGGGGAAAAATGGGGAGGGGGGGGGAGGTGAGGAGAAGGGGGGAAAATGGGAGAAGGGAAAAAAAAGGAAGGAAAAAAAGGGAAAATAGGGAAAATGGGGGAGAGGCTGTGAGGGGGAGCGCGGGAAGAGCGGGAAAGGGGGGAAAAAAGGGAAAATGTGTTTGTGAGGGAAAAATGGGATTTGTGAGGGAAATTGGGGTGGGGAAGGGGTTTGGGGTGATTTGGGGGAAAAGGGGAAAAATGGGGTTTTGTGAGGGGTGGGGGGGAGACGGCGTGAGGGGGGAGCGCGGGAAGAGCGGGGAAAAATGGGGAGAAAAGGGGAAAAAAAAGGGGAAAAAGGGGAAAAATGGGTTTTGTGAGGGAAAATGTGGGATTTGTGAGGGGAAATTGGGGTGGGGAAGGGGCTTGGGGTGGAATTTGGGTGGAAAAAGGGGAAAAATGGGAAAAATAGAGGAAAATGGGGGGAGAGGCTGTGAGGGGAGGCTGGGAAGAGCGGGAAAAGGGGAAAAAAAGGGGAAAAATTGGAATTGTGAGGGAAAAATATGGGATTTATGAGGGGAAAATGGGGTCGGGAAGGGGTTTGGGGTGGAATTTGGGTGGAAAAAGGAAAAATGGGCTTTATGAGGGGTGGGGGGAAGTTGCGGGGGCAGCGCGGGAAGAGCGGGAAGATGGGGAAAAATGTGATAAAAATGTGATTTGTGAGGGAAATATGGGATTTGTGAGGGGAAAAATGGGGAAAACTGGGGAAAAAAGGGGGAAAATGGGATAAAAACGGGATTTGTGAGGGGAAAATGGGGGGAAATGGGATTTGTGAGGGAAAATGAAAGATGCGGGTAAAAATGGGATTTATGAGGGCAAAATTTGGGATTTGTGAGAGGAAAAATGGGATTTGTGAGGGGAAAACTGGGGTTTTGAGGGGGGAAAATGGGACTTTGAGAGGAAAAAAAAAGGATTTTGAGGGGAAAAATGGGATTTTATGAGGAGTGAGGTGGAGAGGCTGTGAGGGGATGGGGGAGGGAAAATGGAATTATTTTGGGGTTTTTTTGGGTGTTTTTTTGGTTTTAAATGAAGGATTTGTGAGGGATTGAGGGAGGAAGGGGGAAGAAATTGGGAAAAATGGGGGAAAAATGGAGAAAAGGGGGAAAAATTGGGCAAAATGGGGGAAAATCTGTGGGGAAAAAGGGGGATAGAAGTGGGGGGAAAAAATAGGGAAAATTGGGAAAAATGAGGATAACTGTGGGGAAAAATGGGGGAAAACTGTGAAAACAAAAAAATTGGGAAAATCTGTGGAAAAAATGGAACAAAAATAAGAGGATTCAGAGTGGGAAAACTGGGGAAAAAGGGAGTAACAGTGGGAAAATAGTGGGAAAAAGTGGAAAATAGCGGGGAAAAAAGCAGAAAACGTTAGGAAAAGGGGAAGTCAAGTCAGGAAAAATGGGGATGATAGTAGAGAAAATAGTGGAAAAGGATTCAGAGTGGGAAAAAAGGGATTTCAGTGGGGAAAAAAGAGACTGGAGGGGAAATGGGATTTAGAGTGGGAAAAGGGGAAAAAAGGGAATTTAGTGGGGGAAAAAAAAAGGAATTTTGTGGGGAAAAAAGGGATCCAGATGGGGAAAAATGGAAAAATAGTGGGAAAATGAGGAAAATATTGGGTAAACAGTGGGGAAAATAGGGAAAATAATGGGAAAAATGGGAAAATAGTGGGAAAATAGTGGGAAAAAAAGGAAAATAATAATGGGGAAAAAGGGAAAATAATAATGGGAAAAAAGATGAAATAATGGGAAAAAAGGGAAAATAATAATGGGAAAAAAGGGAAAATAATTATGGGGAAAAAGGGAAAATAATAATGGGAAAAAAGGGAAAATAATAATGGGAAAAAAGGGAAAATAATAATGGGAAAAAAGGGAAAATAATAATGGGAAAAAAGGGAAAATAATAATGGGAAAAAAGGGAAAATAATAATGGGAAAAAAGGGAAAATAGTGGGGAAAGGAGGAAAATAATGGGAAAAAATGGGAAAATGAGGAAAATAATGGGAAAAATGGCAAAAATAGTGGGGAAAAAAGGGGGAAAATGGGAAAATAATGGGAAAAAAATGGGGAAAATGGGAAAAAAGGGAAAATAGTGGGAAAAAAGGGAAAATAATGGGAAAATAGTGTGGAAAGGAGGAAAATAATGGGAAAAATGGCAAAAGTAGTGGGGGAAAAAGGGAAAATAATGGGAAAATAGTGGGGAAAAAAGGGAAAATAATGGGAAAAATGGGAAAATAGTGGGGAAAAAAGGGAAAATAATGGGAAAAAAATGGGAAAAAAGGGAAAATAGTGGGGGAAATGGGAAAATAGTGGGAAAAAAGGGAAAATAATGGGAAAATAGTGTGGAAAGGAGGAAAATAATGGGAAAAATGGGAAAATAGTCGGAAAATAATGGGAAAATAGTAGGAAAAAAGGGAGAATAGTGGGAAAATAATGGGGAAAAAAGGGAAAATAATGGGGAAAAAAGGGAAAATAATGGGAAAAAAAGGGAAATAATGGGAAAAAAGGGAAAATAATGGGAAAATAAGGGGAAAATAATGGGAAAAATAGTGGGAAAAATAGGATTCAGAGTAGGAAAAAATGGGAAAAAAATGAAAATACAATCCAGAGTGGTAAAAAATAAAATTCCAAATGCCAACTATTATTTTTTTTGGGAATTTTGCAGCATGACAGACTGGGAAACAGCTCCGGCTGTGACTGAAACTCCTGACATCAAACTGTTCGGGAAGTGGAGCACTGATGATGTGCAGATCAACGACATCTCCCTGCAGGTGGGGAAAAAGGGGATTTTGGGGGAAAAATTGGGAAAATTCTGAGAAAAAAGAGATCCAGAGTGGGGAAAAAAGGGGGGAAAAGAGGAAAACAGCAAGAAAAAAGGGAATTTAATGGGAAAATTTGGG
The DNA here is from genome assembly GCF_008360975.1 of Lichenostomus cassidix. Lineage (NCBI taxonomy): Eukaryota > Metazoa > Chordata > Aves > Passeriformes > Meliphagidae > Lichenostomus > Lichenostomus cassidix. The sequence continues at coordinate 10,184 of NW_028147439.1, forward strand.
GAAAAAAGGGGAAAATTCTGGAAAAAAGAGATCCAGAGTGGGGAAAAAAGGGGGGAAAAAAGGGAATTTAATGGGAAAAAGGGGAAAATTTGGGGGAAAAAAGGGGAAAATTATGGAAAAAAGAGATCCAGAGTGGGGAAAAAAGTGAGAAAAAGGAAATTCAGTGAGCAAAAAGGGAGAAATTGTGGGAAAAAGGGGAAAAAAGAGGAAAACAGTGAGAAAAAAAGGAATTTGGTGGGGAGAAATGGGGAAAAAAATGGGAAAATAGGGAGAAAAAAAGGGAATTTAGTGGGAAAAAATGGGAAAATCCTGGGAAAAAATGGGAAAATTCTGGGAAAAAAGAGCTCCAGAGTGGGGAAAAAAAGGGAATAAAAATGGGAAAAAAATGAAAATATAATCCAGAAAGGAAATTTGGGAAGTGGAGCACTGATGATGTGCAGATCAACGACATCTCCCTGCAGGTGGGGAATTTTGGGAAGTTTGGGGGAAAAATTGGGAAAATTCTGAGAAAAAAGAGATCCAGAGTGGGGAAAAAAGGGGGGAAAAGAGGAAAATAGCAAGAAAAAAGGGAATTTAATGGGAAAATTTGGGGAAAAAAGGGGAAAATTCTGGAAAAAAGAGATCCAGAGTGGGGAAAAAAGGGGGGAAAAAAGGGAATTTAATGGGAAAAAGGGGAAAATTTGGGGGAAAAAAGGGGAAAATTATGGAAAAAAGAGATCCAGAGTGGGGAAAAAAGTGAGAAAAAGGAAATTCAGTGAGCAAAAAGGGAGAAATTGTGGGAAAAAGGGGAAAAAAGAGGAAAACAGTGAGAAAAAAAGGAATTTGGTGGGGAGAAATGGGGAAAAAAATGGGAAAATAGGGAGAAAAAAAGGGAATTTAGTGGGAAAAAATGGGAAAATCCTGGGAAAAAATGGGAAAATTCTGGGAAAAAAGAGCTCCAGAGTGGGAAAAAAAGGGAATAAAAATGGGAAAAAAATGAAAATATAATCCAGAAAGGAAATTTGGGAAGTGGAGCACTGATGATGTGCAGATCAACGACATCTCCCTGCAGGTGGGGAATTTTGGGAAGTTTGGGGGAAAAATTGGGAAAATTCTGAGAAAAAAGAGATCCAGAGTGGGAAAAAAGGGGGGAAAAGAGGAAAATAGCAAGAAAAAAGGGAATTTAATGGGAAAATTTGGGGAAAAAAGGGGAAAATTCTGGAAAAAAGAGATCCAGAGGGGGAAAAAAGGGGGGAAAAAAGGGAATTTAATGGGAAAAAGGGGAAAATTCGGAGAAAAAAGGGGAAAATTATGGAAAAAAGAGATCCAGAGTGGGGAAAAAAGTGAGAAAAAGGAAATTCAGTGAGCAAAAAGGGGGAAATTGTGGGAAAAAGGAGAAAAAAGAGGAAAACAGTGAGAAAAAAAGGAATTTAGTGGGGAGAAATGGGGAAAAAAATGGGAAAATAGGGAGAAAAAAGGGAATTTAGTGGGAAAAAATGGGAAAAAATGGGAAAATGCTGGGAAAAAATGGGAAAATTCTGGGAAAAAGGAGCTCCAGAGTGGGAAAAAAAGGGAATAAAAATGGGAAAAAATTGAAAATATAATCCAGAGTGGAAATGAGTTTGGGAGGTGGAACAGATCAACATCTCCCTGCAGGTGGGAAATTGGGAATTTTGGGGATTTTTTGGGATTTGAGTGCCAATTTTGGGGTTTTTTTTGCATCCTAATCACAAATCTGATGCAGAAATTTGAGATTTACATCCCAGGGAAGGAGAAATATGTCGAGTTTTGTTCATTGCAGAGTCAAAATATCATTTTTTTTAGGGATTTGGGCTAAAATCTCGAGGTTTTGGCTTAGAAAATTGGGGTTTTTTTGTGCTCAGAATCACAAATGCAATCCCAAAATTCCTGAAAATTCCCGAAATTCCAGGATAACATTGCAGTGAAGGATAAATATATTGAATTTTAGTCATTATGGGATGGAAATATCACAATCTTTTCGTGTTTTGGCCTAGAAAATTGGGGTTTTTTTGTATTTTTCCCTAGAAATTAAGGTTTTTTTGCATCCTAATCCCAAATCTCATCCCGAAATTCCCAAAATTCCAGGATTACGTCATCCTGAAGTTGAAATATATTAAGTTTCACCCATTCTAGGGTCGAAATATCTCAATTTTTTCGCATTTTGAGCTAAAAAATCGGATTTTTTCAGGTTTTGGGCTAAAAACTTGGGGTTTTTTGTGTTCCAAATCCCAAATCTCATCCCAAAATTCCCAATTTCCAGGATTACATCATTGCATAGTCAAAATACACTAAATTTCAGTTGTTTTGGGGCTAAAATATCTCAATTTTTTCACGTTTTGGGCTAAAAAATCGGATTTTTTTCAGGTTTTGCCCTAGAAATTTGGGGTTTTTTTGTGTTCCAAATCCCAAATTTCATCCCAAAATTCCCCAAAAATCCCAAAATTCTAGGATGACGTCACTGTGGAGATGAAACAAACCAAGTTTTGGTCAATATGGGGTCAAAATATCACAATTTCTTTGTGTTTTGAGCTAAAATCTTGGGCTTTTTTGGGGTAAAAATTACAAATTTAATCCCAAAAATTCCCAAAAATTCCCAAAATTCCAGGATGACATCACTGTTTAGTCGAAACACACTAAATTTCAGTTATTTTGGGGCTAAAATATCTCAATTTCTTCGCGTTTTGGGCTAAAAAATCGGATTTTTTTTATGTTTTGCCCTAGAAACTTGGGGTTTTTTGTGTTCCAAATTATAAATCTCATCCCAAAATCCCCAAATTTCCAGGATTACATCATCCTGAAGTTGAAATATATTAAGTTTCACCCATTCTAGGGTCGAAATATCTCAATTTCTTCGCGTTTTGGGCTAAAAAATCGGATTTTTTTCATGTTTTGGGCTAAAAACTTGGGGTTTTTTTTGGTTTTTTTCCTGAATCTCATCCCAAATTTTCCCAAAATTCCCAAAATTCCAGGATGATATCACTGTGGAGTTGAAATACACCAAGTTTCAGTTGTTTTAGGGTTGAAATATCACAATTTTTTCGCGTTTTGGGCTAAAAAATCGGATTTTTTTCAGGTTTTGACCTAGAAAATTGGGGTTTTTTGTGTTTCAAATCCCAAATTTCATCCCAAAATTCCCAAAATTCCAGGATGACGTCACAGTGGAGTTGAAATAAACCAAGTTTTGTCATTTTGGGGTCAAAATATCACAATTTTTTGGTGTTTTGAGCTAAAATTTTGGGGTTTTTTGGGTTCAAAATCCCAAATCTCATCCTGAAATTCCCCAAAATTCTAGGATTACATCATCCTGTAGTTCAAATATATTAAGTTTTAACCATTCTAGGGTGAAAATACCACAATTTTTTTGCGTTTTGGGCTAAAAAATTGGCGTTTTTTCAAGTTTTGGGCTAAAAAATCGGATTTTTTTCAGGTTTTGACCTAAAAACTTGGGGTTTTTTGTGTTCCAAATCCCAAATCTCATCCCAAAATTCCCAAAATTTCCAGGATTACATCATTCTCAAGTGAAAATATATTAATTTTCAACCATTATAGTGTCGAAATATCCCAATTTTTTTGCGTTTTGGGCTAAAAAAATCGGATTTTTTTCAGGTTTTGGGCTAAAAACTTGAAGTTTTTTGTGCTCCAAATCCCAAATTTCATCCCAAAATTCCCAAAATTCCAGGATGACGTCACTGTGGAGTTGAAATAAACCAAGTTTTGGTCAATGTGGGGTCAAAATATCACAATTTTTTGGTGTTTTGAGCTAAAATTTTGTGGTTTTTTGGGGTAAAAATCCCAAATTTAATCCCAAAATTCCCAAAAATTCCCAAAATTCCAGGATTACATCACTGTGTAGTTAAAATACACCAAGTTTTAGTTGTTTTAGGGTTAAAATATCTCAATTTTTTCGTGTTTTGGGCTAAAAAATCGGATTTTTTTCAGGTTTTGGGCTAAAAACTTGAGGTTTTTTTTGGTTTTTTTCCTGAATCTCATCCCAAATTTTCCCAAAATTCCCAAATTTCCAGGACTACATCGCAGTGAAGGAGAAATACACCAAGTTTTAGTCATTATAGGGTGAAAATATCTCAATTTTCTCACGTTTAGGGCTAAAAAATCAGATTTTTTTCAGGTTTTGACCTAGAAATTTGGGGTTTTTTTGTGTTTTGCTCTAGAAACTTGGGGTTTTTTGCGTCCTAATCCCAAATTTCATCCCAAATTTCCCCAAAATTCCAGGATTACATCGCAGTGAAGGAGAAATACGCCAAGTTTTAGTCATTATAGGGTGAAAATATCTCAATTTTTTCACATTTTGGGCTAAAAAAATCGGATTTTTTTCATGTTTTGGGCTAAAAACTTGGGGTTTTTTGTGTTCCAAATCCCAAATCTCATCCTAAATTTCCCAAAATTCCCAAATTCCAGGATTACATCACTATGAGAGAAAAATACACTAAATTTCAGTTGTTTTGGGGTTAAAATATCTCAATTTTTTCGCGTTTTGGGCTAAAAAATCGGATTTTTTTCAGGTTTTGCCCTAGAAACTTGGGGTTTTTTTTGGTTTTTTTCCTGAATCTCATCCCAAATTTTCCCAAAATTCCCAAAATTCCAGGATGACATCACTGTGGAGTTGAAACACATCAAGTTTCAGTTGTTTTGGGGTTAAAATATCCCAATTTTTTCGCGTTTTGGGCTAAAAAAATGGGATTTTTTCATGTTTTGGGCTAGAAATTTGGGGTTTTTTGTGTTCCAAATCCCAAATCTCATCCCAAAATTCCCAAATTCCAGGATTACATCACTATGAACTTAAAATACACTAAATTTCAGTTGTTTTGGGGCTAAAATACCTCAATTTCTTCGCATTTTGGGCTAAAAAAATCGGATTTTTTTCACGTTTTGGGCTAAAAACTTGGGGTTTTTTTGCATTTTTTTCCTGAATCTCATCCCAAATTTTCCCAAAATTCCCAAATTTCCAGGACTACATCGCAGTGAAGGAGAAATACGCCAAGTACCTTCCCCACTCGGCAGGTCGCTATGCTGCCAAGAGGTTCAGGAAAGCTCAATGTCCAACTGGGTTTTGGGCTCCAAATCCCAAATCTCATCCCAAAAATTCCCCAAAATTCCCCAAAATTCCCAAAATTCCAGGATTACATCACTGTAAAGTCAAAATACACCAAGTTTCAGTTGTTTTGGGGCTAAAATATCCCAATTTTTTCACGTTTTGGGCTAAAAAATCGGATTTTTTTCAGGTTTTGACCTAAAAACTTGAAGTTTTTTTTGGTTTTTTTCCTGAATCTCATCCCAAATTTTCCCAAAATTCCCAAAATTCCAGGATTACATCATTCTCAAGTGAAAATATATTAATTTTCAACCATTATAGTGTCGAAATATCTCCATTTTTTTGCGTTTTGGGCCCTAAAAAATTGCCGTTTTTTGGTATTTTGCCCTAGAAAATTATGGTTTTTTGTGTTCCTAATCCCAAATTTTATCCCAAAATTCCCAAATTCCAGGATTACATCACTGTGTAGTCAAAACACACTAAATTTCAGTTGTTTTGGGGCTAAAATACCACAATTTTCTCGCGTTTTGGGCTAAAAAATCGGATTTTTTTCAGGTTTTGGGCTAAAAACTTGGGGTTTTTTTTGGTTTTTTTCCTGAATCTCATCCCAAATTTTCCCAAAATTCCCAAAATTCCAGGATGACATCACTATGAAGTCAAAACACATCAAGTTTCACTTGTTTTGGGGCTAAAATATCACAATTTTTTCGCGTTTTGGGCTAAAAAATTGGCGGTTTTTTCAAGTTTTGGGCTAAAAATTGGGTTTTTTGAGTTCTAAATCCCAAATATCATCCCAAAATTCCCAAATTCCAGGATTACATCACTATGTAGTTAAAACACATCAAGTTTCAGTTGTTTTGGGGCTAAAATATCTCAATTTTTTCGCGTTTTGAGCTAAAAAATCAGGATTTTTTTGTATTTTGCCCTAGAAAATTGGGGTTTTTTGTGTTCCAAATTGTAAAACTGATCCTAAAATTCCCCAAAATTCCCAAAATTCCAGGACTACATCGCAGTGAAGGAAAAATACGCCAAGTTTTAGTCATTATAGGGTGAAAATATCTCAATTTTCTCACGTTTTGGGCTAAAAAATTGGATTTTTTTCATGTTTTGGGCTAAAAATTGGGGTTTTTTGTGTTCCAAATTGTAAAACTGATCCTAAAATTCCCCAAAATTCCCAAAATTCCAGGACTACATCGCAGTGAAGGAGAAATAAACCAAGTTTTAGTCATTTTAGGGTGAAAATATCTCAATTTTCTCACGTTTTGGGCTAAAAAATCAGATTTTTTTCAGGTTTTGCCCTAGAAATTTGGGGTTTTTTGTGTTCCAAATCCCAAATCTCATCCCAAAATTCCCCAAAATTCCCAAAATTCCAGGATGACGTCACTGTGGAGTTGAAATAAACCAAGTTTTGGTCAATATGGGGTCAAAATATCACATTTTTTGGTGTTTTGAGCTAAAATCTTGGAGTTTTTTGGGGTAAAAATCACAATTTTCATCGCAAAAATTCTCAAAATTCCCAAAATTCTAGGATGACATCACTGTGGAGTTGAAATACGCCAAGTTTGTTGTTTTAGGGTTAAAATATCTCAATTTTTTTGCGTTTTGGGCTAAAAAATTGGGGATTTTTTGGTTTTTTCCCTAGAAAATTGGGGTTTTTTGTGTTCCAAATCATAAATTTTATTCTGAAATTCCCAAAATTCTAGGATTACATCACTGTATAGTCAAAATACACCAAGTTTCAGTTGTTTTGGGGCTAAAATACCACAATTTTTTCGCGTTTTGGGCTAAAAAATCAGATTTTTTTCAGGTTTTGCCCTAGAAATTTGGGGTTTTTTTTGGTTTTTTTCCTGAATCTCATCCCAAATTTCCCCAAAATTCCCAAAATTCCAGGACTACATCGCAGTGAAGGAGAAATACGCCAAGTACCTTCCCCACTCGGCAGGTCGCTATGCTGCCAAGAGGTTCAGGAAAGCTCAATGTCCCATCGTGGAGAGATTGACCAACTCCATGATGATGCATGGCAGGAACAACGGGAAGAAATTAATGACTGTGAGGATCGTCAAACACGCCTTTGAGATCATCCATCTGCTCACTGGAGAGGTGAGGAATCAAAAAAAATGGGGAAAATTGGTGGAAAAATGGGGAAAATTGGTGAAAAAATGGGGAAAATAGGGGAAAAAATGGGGAAAATGGGTGGAAAAATGGAGAAAATTGGTGGAAAAATGGGGAAAAAATGGGGAAAAAGGGGGGAAAAACGGGGAAAAAATGGGGAAATTGGGGAAAAATGGGGGAAAAATGGGGAAAATAGGTGAAAAAACCCAAAAAATTGGGGAGAAATGGGGAAAAAATGGGGAAAATATGAAGAAAATGAGGGAAAATGGAGAAAAAATGGGGAAAATTGGTGGAAATGAGGGAAAAATGGGGAGAAATAGAGAAAAATGGGGAAAATAGGTGGAAAAATGGGGAAAAAATGGGGAAAATTGGTGGAAAAATGGGGAAAATAGACAAAAAAATGGGGAAAATTGGTGGAAAAATGGGGAAAATTGGTGGAAAAATGAGGAAAATTGGTGAAAAAAACGGAGAAAACTGGGGAAAATGGGGAAAATAGGGGAAAAATGGGGAAAAAATGGGGAAAAAAGGTGAAAAAATGGGGAAATTGGTGAAAAAAAAAATTGGTGGAGAAATGGGGAAAAAATGAAGAAAATGGGGAGAAATGGAGAAAAAATGGGGAGAAATAGGTGAAAATGAGGAAAAAATGGGAGATGAGAAAAATAGGGGAAATTGGTGAAAAAATGGGGAAAATTGGCGGAAAAATGGGGAAAATAGGCGAAAAAATGGGGAAAATTGATGAAAAAATGGGGAAAATAGGTGAAAAAATGGGGAAAATTGGTGAAAAAATGGGGAAAATTGGTGAAAAAATGGGGAAAATCGGTGAAAAAATGGGGAAATTGGGGAAAAATGTGGGTGGGGGAAAATGGTGGAAATGTGAAAAAATTAGAAAATGGGGGAAAAATGGGGAAAAAATCTGGAAAAAATGTGGGAAAATGGTGGAAAATTAGAGAAAATGGGTGGGAAAATGGGGAAAAAATGGGGAAAATCAGTGAAAAAATGGGGAAAATAGGTGAAAAAATGACAAAAAATGGGGGAAAAATGGGGAAAATTGGGGGAAAAGGGGAAAAGGAAGTTAAAAGGGAAAAAATGGAAGGAAATGGGGAAAATTGGGAAAAAATGGGGGAAAATTGGTGGAAAAATGGAGAAAATCAGTGAAAAAATGAGAAAAATTGGTGGAAAAATGGGGAAAATAGTTGAAAAAATTGGGGGAAAATTGGTGAAAAAATGGGGAAAAAAGGCCAAAAAATGAAGTTAAAATGGTGGAAAAATGGGGAAAAATTGGAGAAAAAAATGGGAAAAATATGGAGAAAAAATGGGAAAAATTGAGGAAAAAACGGGGAAAAATGGGTGAAAAAATGGGAGAAATGGGGGAACAACGGGAAAAATTGAGAAGTAGGTGGAAACATGCCTTTGAGTCACCTGGGAGAGGTGAGGAATAAAAAATGGGAAAAAATGGGAATTGGGGGAAAAAATGGGGAAAATTTGGGGAAAAATGGAGAAAATTGGTGAAAAAATGGGAAAAATGGGGCAAAAAATGGGGAAAATTGATCAAAAAATGGGGGAAAAAAGGGGAAAATTGGTGGAAAAAATGAGGAAAAAGGGGGGAAAAATGGGGAAAAATTGGGGAAAATAGGTGAAAAAAAAAATTGGGGAGAAATGGGGAAAAAAGGTGGAAAAATGGGGAAAATAGGAAGAAAATGAGGGAGAAATAGAGAAAAATGGGGAAATTGGTGGAAAAATGGGGAAAATTGGTGAAAAAATGGGGGAAAATGGTGGGAAAATGGGAAAAAAATTGGTGGAAAAATGAGGAAAATGGGTGGAAAAATGTGGGGTTGGGGAAAATGGGTGAAAAAATGGGGAAAATTGGTGGAAAAATTAAAAAAAATGGGGAAAATTGGTGAAAAATGAGGAAAATCGAGGAAAAAATGGGGAAAAATGGAAAAATGGGGAGAAATGGGGGAAAATGGGAGAGAAATTTGAGGGATGTACAGGTGAGATCACCTGGGCACACTGGAGAGGTGAGAAAAAATGGGGGGAAATGGGGAAAAAATGGGAAAAATCGGTGAAAAAATGGGAAAATAGATGAAAAAATGGGGAAAATAGGGGGAAAATTGATGGGAAAATGGGGAAAAAATGGGGAAAATTGGTGAAAAATGGGGAAAATCAGTTGAAAAATGTGAATTTTGGGGGGAAAATTGGTGAAAAAATGGGGAAAAAGGTGAAAAATGAAGATAAAATGGGGAAAAATTGGAAAAATGGGGAAAAAAGGATAGAAATGAGGGAAAAATGGTGAAAAAATGGGTGGAGAAATTGAGAAAAAAGGGGGAAAATTGTTGGAAAAATGGGGAAAATTGGTGGAAAAGGAAGAAAAGAGAGGAAATGGGGGAAAATTGGGGAAAAAATGGGGAAAATAGACAAAAAAATGGGGAAAAATAAGAAAAATATGTGAGAAAAAGGGAAAAATTGGTGGAAAAATGGGGAAAATTGGTGGAAAAATGGGGAAAATTGGTGGAAAAATGGGGAAAAAATGGGGAAATTGGGGAAAAACCCAAAAATTGGTGGAGAAATGGGGAAATAATGGGGAAAAAATAAGGTGGAAAAATGGGGAAAAAATGAAGAAAATGAGGGAAAAATGGGGAAAAAATGGGGGAAAATGGGGAAAAAATGGGAAAAATAGGTGGAAAAATGGGGAAAAAATTTGAGAAAAATGGGGGAAATAGGCGGAAAAATGGGGAAAATAGGGGAAAAAATGGGGAAAATAGACCCAAAAATGGGGAAAATCGGTGAAAAAATGGGGAAAATTGGTGAAAAAATGGGGAAAATTGGTCAAAAAATGGGGAAAATTGACGAAAAAATGGAGAAAATTGGGGAAAAAATGGAGAAAATTGGTGGAAAAATGTGGGTTTTGGGTGGGAAATGGGGAAGAAATGGCGAAAAAATGGGGAAAATATGTGGAAAAATGGGGAAAATAGGGGGAAAAATGGGGAAAATCGGTGGGAAAATGGGGAAATTTGGGGAAAAAATGGAGAAATGGAGAAAAAATGGGGAAAATTGGGGGAAAAATGGCGAAAAAAATTGAGAAAATTGGGGAAAAATGGGGGAAAATGGGGAAAATTGGTGAAAAAATGGGGAAAATCAGTGAAAAAATGGGGAAAATTGATGGAAAAATGGGGAAAATCAAGGGGAAAATGGGGGGAAATGAGGAAAAAGACAATGGGAAGAAATGAATGGGAGTCAGGGTCAACAGGTGAGCTCACCTGGGCACACTGGAGAGGGAAATGGGGAAAAAATGGGAAAAAATGGAGAATTTGGGGGAAAAAATGGGGGAAATAGGCGGAAAAATGGGGAAAATAGGGGAAAAAATGGAGAAATTGGAGGAAAAATGGGGAAAATTGGTGGAAAAGGAAGGTAAAAGAGAGAAAATGGGGGAAAATTGGGAGAAAATGGGGAAAATCAGTGGAAAAACGGTGAAAAATGGGGAGAATGGTGGAAAAATGGGGAAAAAAATGGGGAAAATAGATGAAAAAATGGGGAAATTGGTGAAAAACAAAAATTGGTGGAAAATGGGGAAAAAATGGGGAAAATTGGTGAAAAAATGGGGAAAATAGACAAAAAAATGGGGAGAAATGGGGAAAAAATGGGGAAAATTGGGGGAAAATGGGGGAAAAATGGGGAAAATTGGTCAAAAAATGGGGAAAATAGCAAAAAAATGGGGAAAATTGGGGAAAAAATGGGGAAAAATTGGTGGAAAGGTGGCTAAACTGGGGTAAAGGGAGAAAAAATGGGGAAAATGGGGAAAAAATGGGGAAAATTGGTGGAAAAATGGGGAAAATTGGGGAAAAAATGGGGAAAATTGGTGGAAAAATGGGGAAAATTGGTGGAAAAATGAAGAAAATTGGTGAAAAAACCGAGAAAATAGGTGAAAAAATGGGGAAAATTGGTGAAAAAATGGGGAAAAAATGGGGAAATTGGTGAAAAAAAAATGGTGGAGAAATGGGGAAAATTGATGGAAAAATGGGGAAAATAGACAAAAAAATGGGGAAAATTGGTGAAAAAATGGGGAAAAATAGAGAAAAATGGGGAAAATTGGTGGAAAAATGGGGAAAATGGTGGAAAAATGGGGAAAATTGGGGAAAAATGGGGAAAATTGGGGAAAAATGGGGAAAATTGGTGGAAAAATGGGGGAAAAATGGGGAAAATAGGTAGAAAAATGGGGAAAATAGGTGGAAAAATGGTGAAAAAAGGGGAAAAATGGGAAAATCGGTGAAAAAATGGGGAAAATTGGTGGAAAAAATGGGGAAAAGAAGGGGGAAATGGGGAGAAAAATGGGGAAATGGGGAAGAAATTAAGGGAAAATTGGAAAAATTGGGGAAAAAAGGGAAAAAATGGCAAAATGGGGTGAAAAAATGAGAAAATCAGTGAAGAAATGAGAGGTTTGGGGAGAAAATGGGGGAAATGGGGAAAAAATTAAGGAAGAAAGGGGTGAGAAAATTGGGAAAAGTGGGAAATGAGAAGAAATGGGGAAAATTGGTGGAAAAATGGGGAAAATAGAGCAAAAAATGGGGAAAATTGGTGAAAAAATGGAGAAAATTGGTGGAAAAAATGTGGGTTTGGGGGGAAAATGGGGAAGAATGAGAAAAAAGGGGGAAAAAAATAGGAAAAATGGGAAATGGGGAAAATGGGAGAATGGGGAGAAATGGGGAAAAATGGGGAAAATAGGTTAAAAATTAGGGAAAATTGGGGAAAAAATGGGGAAAATCGGTGAAAAAATGGGGGAAAAATGGCAAAAATTGGGGGAGAAATGGGAAAAAAGTGGGAAAATTGGTGGAAAATTGGTGAAAAAAAATGGAGAATATTGGGGGAAAAATAGGAAAGAAATCAAGAAAAAAAGAGGTGGAAAAAACAGGGAAAAATGGATTTTTTACTCCAAATTTTCCCAGGATTTCTCTAGAATTTTTTTGGGACAAATCCCACTAAAAATTCCCATTTTTTTTTCCCCAGAATCCCCTGCAGGTTCTGCTCAATGCCAGCAGCAATTCCAAACCCTGGAATTTTGGGGATTCAGGAGAGAAATTTTGAGGATTTTTTTGAGGATTTTTTTGGGTTTTTTAGGGATTCAGGAGAGAATTGTTTTAGATTTTTTTAGGAATTCCTAAGGAAATTTTTGGGCATTTTTTTCAGGGATTTAGGAAGAAATTTTGAGAATTTTTTGAGGTTTCAGAAAAGAATTTTTTTAGCTTTTTTTAGGAATTCATGAGGAAATTTTTGGGGATTTTTTTCAGGGATTTAAGAATAAATTTTTGAGGCTTTTTTGAGGTTTCAGAAGAGAATTTTTGAGAGTCAAGAGAAGCATTTTGGGATTTATTTTAAGATACGAAAGGTGAATTTTTAGGGTTTTTTTTCCCAATTTTAAGGCAAATATTCAGAATTTTGGTCGATTTTCTTGGGGTTTTTTACTCCAAATTTTCCCAGCATTTTTCCAGGATTTTTTTGGGACAAATCCCACTAAAAATTCCCATTTTTTTCCCAGAATCCCCTGCAGGTTCTGCTCAATGCCAGCAGCAATTCCAAACCCTGGAATTTTGGGGATTCAGGAGAGAAATTTTTGATAATTTTTTTTTTAGGGTTTAGGAGGAAATAACTTAAATTTTTTTTTTAGGATTCAGAAGAATTTCTTAAAATACAAAATGAGAATTTTTAGGCTTTTTTTGACAATTTTTAAGGCAAATATTCAGAATTTTCGTCGATTTTCTTGGGGTTTTTTTGCTCCAAATTTTCCCAGCATTTCTCTAGAATTTCTCCAGGATTTTGGGACCACAAATCCACTACCACCCCCAGAATCCCACAGGTTCTGCTCAATGCCACAGATTTTGGGGATTCAGGAGAGAAATTTTGATAATTTTTTTGGGTTTTTTAGGGATTCAGAAGAGAATTTTTGATAATTTTTTTTTTAGGGTTTAGGAGAAAATAACTCGAATTTTTTTTTTAGGATTCAGAAGAATTTCTTAAGATACAAAATGAGAATTTTTAGGCTTTTTTGGACAATTTTAAAGGCAAATATTCAGAATTTTCATCGATTTTCTTGGGGTTTTTTACTCCAAATTTTCCCACAATTTCTCCAATATTTTTTCCTCCCCAATCCCAGTAAAAATTCCCATTTTTTTCCCAGAATCCCCTGCAGGTTCTGCTCAATGCCAGCAGCAATTCCAAACCCTGGAATTTTGGGGATTCAGGAGAGAATTTTTTGGGATCCAGAAGAGAAATATTTAGGATTCAGGAAGGAATTTCTGAGCTCCAGAAAGGATTTTTTGGGATTTGTTAAATTTTAGGATCCAGAAGGATATTTTAGGATAAAAATCAAGAATTTTTAGGGTTTTTTTTCCCAATTTTAATGCAAATATTCAGAATTTTGGTCGATTTTCTTGGGGTTTTTTACTCCAATTTTTCCCAGGATTTTTCCAGGATTTTTTTGGGACAAATCCCACTAAAAATTCCCATTTTTTTCCCCAGAATCCCCTGCAGGTTCTGGTCAATGCCAGCAGCAATTCCAAACCCTGGAATTTTGGGGATTCAGGAGAGAAATTTTGAGGATTTTTTTGAGGATTTTTTTGGGTTTTTTAGGGATTCAGGAGAGAATTTTTTTAGTTTTTTTTAGGAGTTCCTAAGGGAATTTTTGGGTATTTTTTTCAAGGATTTAGGAATAATTTTGGGATTCAGGAGAGAATTTTTTAGGTTTTTTTTAGGAATTCATGAGGAAATTTTTGGGGATTTTTTTCAGGGATTTAAGAATAAATTTTTGAGGCTTTTTTGAGGTTTCAGAAGAGAGTTTTTGAGAGTCAAGAGGAGCATTTTGGGATTTATTTTTTAGCCATTCAAGAGGAAAATCTTTAGGATTCAGAGGGAAATTTTTGGAATCCAGAAGGGATTTTTTGGGATTTGGGATTTTTTAGGATTCAGAAGAGTTTTTAAGATACGAAAAGTGAATTTTTAGGGTTTTTTTCCCCAATTTTAAGGCAAATATTCAGAATTTTGGTCGATTTTCTTGGGGTTTTTTACTCCAAATTTTCCCAGCATTTTTGTTTTTCCAGGATTTTTTTGTGACAAATCCCACTAAAAATTCCCATTTTTTTTTCCCAGAATCCCCTGCAGGTTCTGCTCAATGCCAGCAGCAATTCCAAACCCTGGAATTTTGGGGATTCAGGAGAGAATTTTTGAGGATTTTTTGGGTTTTTTTGGGATTCAGGAGAGAATTTTTGATAATTTTTTTTTAGGGTTTAGGAGGAAATAACTTGAATTTTTTTTTTAGGATTCAGAAGAATTTCTTAAGCTACAAAATGAGAATTTTTAGGCTTTTTTGGACAATTTTAAAGGCAAATATTCAGAATTTTCATCGATTTTCTTGGGGTTTTTTGCTCCAAATTTTCCCACGATTTCTCCAATATTTTTTCCTCCCAAATCCCACTAAAAATTCCCATTTTTTTCCCCAGAATCCCCTGCAGGTTCTGGTCAATGCCATCATCAACTCAGGCCCCAGGGAGGACTCGACTCGCATCGGCAGAGCTGGAACCGTCCGGAGGCAGGCTGTGGATGTGTCGCCTCTCAGGAGAGTCAACCAGGTGAAAAACACTAATATTCACAATTTTTCCAGGATTTCTTTCTGTTGTTCTGTTTTCCTGATTTTTCCCCATTTTTCCTGGTTTTTTTCTGATTTTTTTCTGATTTTTTTCTGATTTTTTTCTGATTTTTTTTTGTTTTTTTTTTCTGATTTTTTCCTGATTTTTTTCTGATTTTTTTCCTGATTTTTCCTGATTTTTTCCTAATTTTTCCTGATTTTTCTCCATTTTTTTCTGATTTTTTTCTGATTTTTTTCTGATTTTTTTCTGATTTTTTTCTGATTTTTTTCTGATTTTTTTCTGATTTTTTTCTGATTTTTTCCTGATTTTTTCCTGATTTTTTCCTGATTTTTTCCTGGTTTTTTTCTGATTTTTTTCTGATTTTTTTCCCGTTTTTTTCAATTTTTTTCCTGATTTTTTCCTTATTTTTTTCTGTTTTTTCCTGTTTTTTTCCTCATTTTTTCCATTTTTTTGCCATTTTTTTTCCATTTTTTTCCTTTTTTTTTCCTTTTTTTTTTACCTTTTTTTCCTCTTTTTTCCTGATTTTTTACCCATTTTTCTGATTTTTTCCATTTTTTTCTGATTTTTTTTGAATTTTTTTGATTTTTTCCTGATTTTTCCCCCATTTTTTCATATTTTTCCCTATTTTTTTCCCCATTATTTTTCCCCATTATTTTTCCCCATTATTTTTCCCCATTATTTTTCCCCATTATTTTTCCCCATTTTTTCTCCATATTTTCCCCATTTTTTCCACCATTTCCTCCCTACTTTTCCCAACTTTTCCCTCATTTTTTGT
>NW_028147440.1:0-148476 GCF_008360975.1 Lichenostomus cassidix
AAAACCACAAGTTATTTTAAAAACATTTTCTCCAAACCTTACTCCAAAAAAAAATTCATCACCCAGCAAAAACTACATACTAAACAAAAATCAAAATAAACTCTATTCCCATTTTTTCCATTCTTCTTCTTTTTCCTCATTTAAACCCCTTCTCTTCAATCTACTTTACCACCCAAAAACCCAAAAAAACCAAAAAACAACAAAACTCTCCAAAAAAACTCCACCCGGCCCCGGGTGGGGAACAAAAAAAAAAAAAAAAAACTACGTCTAAAAAAACCACTTTTTAATCAAATTAAATAACTACCTTTCACCTTATTTTTTTCCCTTCCCCTGTGCCTTATAAAACACTCTGCGTAATTTTATTAAATAAATAATTTTTTCTTCACTTCCATCTAAAAAATTCTATTAAAAATAAAAAAAAAAAAAATCAAAACCCTTCACTCTCAAAAAAAAAAATCTTATCATTAACCCAAAACACATTTATTGCCTGACCCCTCCCTACCCTTTTTTTCTCGTTGCAGGACACTACATTAATACCTGCAAAAAGAAAAAAAAATTTACAAAGCCTTCCACATTGGGTAAATTAATATCATTTCTTTCTCTTCTTTAGCAAGTCAAACCACCTGCTTCTACAGCACTTCTGAACTCCATTCTGACTCTTGGCAAGAAATTCTTACAGGCCTGACATTGTGGCTACAGCTCTGTGATGATCCACATGAAAGGTGGGTGCTTTCTTCAATTATCCTTTCTTCGATGCAACACTTCCTTTTTACTATCTATCTAGGTCATCTCCTTCATTTTCATAACTATATTCGGAAGGCACTGTGTACTGGGCATTGGCTATAAATGTCCACCCAGAAAGGTAGACAACAGCTTTGCTGCAAGGCAGATAATCTTTTCAATATTCCTGCAAGAGCTGGCTTGCCTGCATTTGGTAATTATGGAACATGCTTCAGCTACTCCAGCGACAACACGTGAACAATTACTTCTTACTGATAGTGAGGCTCAAAAACGACACTTCTGAAGCAACAATGCACTGCAGGCACCTGGACACATGTCCTTCCCTAAGGAAAAAAAACTCAAAGTTCTTTCCCTCTTCCCTGGCTTGCTGGTACCAAGCACAGAAAACTGTACCTGAGGGAAGCTTGGAAGCCTGTATCCTCTGACATTTTGCACTTGGTTAGAGCTTTTTATTCATACCTCTGCATACTTCTGAAAATTACAGTTCCTCTTTTACAACATAGCCAATGTCCACACTTACCTAGAAAGAGGCACTGGGATTTGTTTTCTGTAAATTCATTCAGGAAACTCCTTGTTCTTTCTCTCTCTCATTCATGGCCATAGTTTCCCAAAGAATATTTAGCAGGGCCTTTTTGCTTTGATACCCTCTATTTCATTTCCATTTCATTCCTTAAATTCTTTACATCCTGAAACTTTTTCTAGTACGTGGAAGAGCACAATCATAAATGGACAACAGAAAAATTGTAGAACTTCCCTAGCTCAAGATGTTGTTTTTCACTCTTTATCTATTTGCTCTTCCCATCTCATAGCTGCTCTTTTCCATGCACCTTTAAGGGCCTGCAATTCTCACTGCTGCAGAAGGACTTGTGAACTGCTACTTCCCTACCTTGCTCATCAGAGCACGGAATCCAGTCAGAAGGTGCTGGTCCATCGGTGCACAAACCTGCAGGTATGGCTAGAAAGAGTAGAAAAAATTCATGAAATACTTTCCCTTGGAGAACAGTTCCCATGCTTTGCAAATCTGGGTTCATACATAGAAATATTGGCACATCAAGTCTGTATCAATTTCAATACAGAACAGCATCGCTTTAAACTCTTGAAAACTTCAGGATTTGGATGATGTTGCTACCACTTCCTACATTACAAATGTGGCTATGCTGATCTCAAAACTGGTACACATGTCTCCAAATATTTTATCTAATACTGGACAGTACATAAGGTGCTTAGCCTTATACCTGCACATGCTTATTACCTGTGTGTGAACTGCATACCACGTGCATAGCCTGCAGAAATACACTTCAGGATTAATTCTGATTCGTAAGGCTCCGTTACATGAGCCTTACAGAACTGCACCTCATCAATTATCCATGTACAGAAATTTGGCTTTCAAATGGCCTAAGAGAAAAAAAAAATAGTTTTGCTAACTCTTTGAATGCCATGTTAAAGGAATAACATATCTCATGTTGCTGAGGAAACAGTAACTGCAATAACCATCCTCCCCTGTTCCCTGTATGACACACTGAAAGATGGTTCAGAAGGTTTACTTCAACCACTGTAGGAAATGCCACACAGCTCACATGGTGGCCGATTCTCAGCCTCTGTTCCACTCACTGTACCACTCGGCCAGATCAGAGAGAAGCAAGTAAAAAAAAAAGTAAAAAAAGTTTAAAAAATATTATCCCAAAGGGAACATTTGCAGGTGGTGGTTGTACAATTGTTCCATCTGAACGTGTGAGCGGCCCAGGCCACGCTTCTGATAGAACTGTTTGGTGTGGATGAACTCATGTCACTGTGACCAAAATATATGAGCAATACTTTGCTTCCCTTTATGCAATTAACACCTCTCTAGTCACCACAGTTCTGGTATTAGGTTAGCCTGAGATGCTGCCGTCTGACAGGGATCCTTCTCAAAACCTAGGGAGAAAACTCAGGTTTATATGTCAGCACCTTCACTGATGACTTCTTTACAATTCAGTGGCAAGACGTCCTTCATCTATTTTTCTTATTTGCCACGTAAGCCATACAAGATATTTATTCTTTGAAATAGGACTCTGACATCTCTTCCCTGAAAAGGTTTTCATCATTGCTCATAAGTGTGATCTCCCTCCCTCTTCCTGCTGATCAAACCTGGCTCAAACCACTGCCTCTTTTCAACAGCTAGGAAATCCTTGCACACACTGGGCACAACACACCCAGGAGTCCAAGGCCAGCCTCAGGCCTACCTCCTAGCAGCTTCTGTCTGGCACAAATCCTGACATTTGCACAACTTTACAATACAAAATCTCACATTTCCCCATGGGAACCTGGGTGCCAACAATGGCTCTTTTCCACGGGAATGGCACATCACCACTCTCGTGTAAGATAGGCAGTTTGGAGGAATCCAAGTGCACACAGAGCTCTGCTTCTTTACACCTTTCATCTGACAGGATTCCTGCAGCATGCACACTTTTCAGCTACAATACCACATTTGGAACCTGGCTGCAAACGGTGCCTCTTTTACACACGTAACAAACTTTTCCACCCTTCTGACCTGCACACCGTGGCAAATGCCTCCTCACATCATAAAAACCATCTGACAACACTTCATAACAAGCCTCAAGATACACTATATCGCCTCTGTGTTACCTCACTCCACTCAGTCAGGTTTTCTGGGAAAAAAAAGGACTGTTTGAACCTTTTACAAACCTGCTGTGGGACTAAGAACACCAAGCTATACTGATAGCAATCATAACAATCCATTCTTTACATTCATTTCAATTATTCACTACCCACAACAACACCTGTAACTCCTGCTTCAGGACACCACATCTATAGAAATACTGCACCAATCATATTAAAGGAAGCGAGGACAATAACCACATCAAATCTCTTCTTCCCCCACAGCAATGACCGTGGCCACATCTCCTTCTCTCTACCTCGAGGACACGCTCTGGGGAGTACCTGACAGCATAAGAGCTCTCAAGAATCTTCACCACTGTCAAGACAGCCACTTGACCCCAATGAATGCAGGATCTCCTGCAAGGACTGATGCTGCCACCACTGCAGCTTCTCTGCTTCCACACAGGGAACCCGGCAGAGCACAGCCACAACACCCTCTGCACGCTGCAGCTGGCCACAGCAGGGCAGGGTGGAGAGGGAGGCAGCAGCACTTTGGGGAGGCAGCAAAGAAAAGCCAGGAAGAACGACCTCTGAGCCAGGACGAGGCCAAGGCCCGTGGTGGCAATGACAGCAGCGGTGGAACTCCCCAGCAGCAGTGGAACTCCCCAGGTAACCGGTGGCAGCAGATGCACCCACGATAATCAAAGCGCTCCGGCTAACTGACCTGGCGCCGGGTCACCCACGACCGTACCTCCAAACTGACCCACTGTCACCACACCCTGCTGTCTAACTGCCCCAGCACCAGATCACCCACAGCCATACCTCCAAACTGACCGACTGTCACCACACCCTGCTGTGTTTGGCAGCCTGGTGCTTTTTTCCGTATCTAGAATGTGAAATTTCCAGACAAGGAGGTTGCTTTTTCAAAATTCTACATGTGAGGACACTCCAGTGCTTTTCCTCAACATGAAAATTATGGCTTTTGGATTTTCTTTATGCCCGTGACAATCTGCACACTTTTGGATTCTGGCTGCATCGGTCTGTGCACTCTATGAAAAACATTCTACTGTTTGGACCTTCCGAGAAACGGAAATCTTCCAGGATTTATGAAGCAATACAACAAAACCTTTTCTCAAAACTGTTTTCTTGTTCCCACCCCCTAAACTTTTATATACTTACACTCATCTATCTACATTATATCTATTTGCACTTATTATAGAGAAAATACTTACAAATCCATTGACACTTATGGAACCTCTGCTAAGACACAAGCCACATATTTACAATGTTCAACTTGTACATTTTGACACTTCAATATCACGTCAGACTTCTACACTCTAACCATACACATCTACTCATATCAAACCTCTCTTTACATTAATATCTAATATCTGATTAGAGTTGTACAGAACAGCTAATAGATCTGTTTATTCTTTTTTTACATTCTGTCCTATATATCATCCTGCCTTATAAGTTAAGCTCTTTCATTGGTTCATTTATATACACAACACTTGTGTTTGCACTTTAAAATCTTCTCTCTGCTTTGGCCTTGCATGGACGAGCTTATGCAGGACACACATTACTCTCTCTGCCTCATCTGCATGGTGCCCCAAGGAAGATTTTACAATAACATTTTCCTTTCCTTACCTACACTTTAGGTCCATTTCATACCCTCCATTATTCAAATCCTAATACTTTTCTTACTGCCTACAAGATCATTGTCTTAAAGGAACAACAGAAAAATTGCAACACCTCCCTAGCTCAACATTTCTTTTTCCTCTTTTCCTAATTGCTCTTCCCATTTCACATGTTGCCTTTTTAATGCATGTTTAAAGGACTGCAATTACCACTGCTCCAGAAGACTTTAGGAAGTGCTGCTTCTCCCTCTGGTTCACCGTGGAACAAAATCCAGACGCGAGATGCCGCTCTGTAGCTGTAGAAAACCTCCAGGTATTCATACAAACAATACACTAAATAAATGAAATTCTATGCCTTCAACGAAATTCCCCATGTCTGTAAAATCTGACAAAATACATTAAAAAACTCTCCTGATCAAGTATGTATTCATTTCAATGCTGAACAGACACACTTTGAACTTTTAAAAACTTCTGGCTTTGGTGCTACCCCTTCTTACATTACAAAAATAGCAAATTCTGACCTCAAATCTGGGTTCTGGGGGATCACAGGCAACTACACCACGGCTGTCACCAGCCCAGATCCTCCCTAGGCCCGTATGGGATATAGGTTCACCTTGGGGTTAGACACAGCTGCTCTGGCAAAAATTCCTCCTGCAGGCAGAAGATTACATGGCAGATGTCCTTAGGCACACTCTGAAAGGGGTAGGTTTGGATGGGACTCTGGGATGCAGGGTGCTGCATCACCCACTGCCCTCAATACCTCTCACTCATCCTTCCTTTCAGCTAACGGGCCACGGCCCCCCACCCGCTCCACAGCCCCCTACAGCCCTGTGGTGCCAGGTGGTGCCCTGGACAACACAACACCTGTCAGCTCTGGAGCCCAAATCCTGGTTTTGTAAGCCTGTGGTGGGACTCAGCAATAGGGACTGGGGGCTGCACCTCTCCTGAGCTGACCTTCGGCTCCACTAACCTTGTGTGGTAACAATTCACACGGTAGCCAGGACTCTGCCCGTGTCCCATGGGTTCACCCCCCATCCCGGTTAGGGCTCGCCGCTCCATACCCCACCTGTCCTGGACACGCTCTCACTCCCCCAGCAGAGGCACTACCCTGGGGCTCTGCACCCTGTACACATTTACCTGTATCTCTCTGACATCCCCTCCTATGCCACCGCCAGCAACCCGCCTTGGGACCAGGCTCTATCTCCCACACCTTTCTCCCTTCTGCTGCTCTCCATGCCTCTCCCACAAATGTTTACTAATGCATTCTATTGCTGATCAAACAGAGAAATAATTAACACATCCACACTTTTCATTAGGAGTTTATTTATTAAAGGAATCATGGGGAGTAATAAGCGAAAATAAATTGCACCAGCCTGCACTTACCACGCAGCTTTTCCTTGCTTAATAAGGTGACGCTGAACTCTCTCAGCAAGACTAAAAAATCCAGCTCTCCAGTTTAATAAAAGCCACCTTAGACCCACTGGGCCCAAAACCGTAAGAAATGTCACACTTGTTTTATAGAGCTCTGCAACTAGTCTCATTGGATACTACTTTCGGGACTGCCACAATGACAGTCTTGCCATCCTGGGAAGCTCTGGCTCTGAAGAGCCTGCTTGCTGGCAGCTCCTGCAGCCAAAATTTATCCAGGGGCTTGATTATTGGCATCTTCAGCACCACCTTCATGCCACCCTAGGCAGCTGAACTGGGACACCCAGGACATTCCAGGCAGACGTCCCTGCAGAACCATTAAAATCATTCAGTACTTTGCAAAGCAAAGCTCAGAGGGCTACAAGGCATTTCTCAGGAAAACCCACCAAAAACCCTGAAATTTCAGTGCCCAAACAACATGCTTTTTGCAATGCAGCCGCAGCCCAGCTGATACACCTATCCACACTTGTCAGGCTGTGGATAATGCCTTCAAAAACAGGTTATCCCATCACCACCTCCCACTGACAGAATCCTTGAGGCAACTATTTGATTTTTCCAAGTTCAAATTACAATAGGAAAATTGGACAGATATTTAGGATTTCTCTCAGCACACTCTAGCAGCTCACAATACCCTTCATGAAAAGAAGGTACTACCAAAAATGACAAGATGATGGATGGCAATATCTATCCGGTCTCACCAAGTCACAGTGACAAGATGCCAAAAGAAGCCCCATAGGGGAGAAAATGCAAGCACAGACCCCTGCTGCTGACACAGCCCAGAACAATGCTGAGAAAGCATCAAGACAGAACAAAATCCTAGCACACACACAACATCACACGGACACACACTGGACACGGACAAACACTGGACACGGACAACATCACACGGACACACACTGGACACGGACAAACACTGGACACAGACAGCATCACACGGACAACATAACACGGACACCCACTGGACACGGACAACATCACACGGACACACAGTGGACACGGACAAACACTGGACACGGACAACATCACACGGACACACACTGGACACGGACAAACACTGGACACGGACAACATCACACGGACACACAGTGGACACGGACACCCACTGGACACGGACAACATCACACGGACACACAGTGGACACGGACACCCACTGGACACGGACAACATCACACGGACACACAGTGGACACAGACACCCACTGGACACGGACAACATCACACAGACACGGACACACACTGGACACGGACACCATCACACGGACACCCACCACACGGACACGGACACCATCACACGGACACGGTCACCCACCACACGGACATGGTCACCCACCACACGGACATGGTCACCCACCACACGGACACCCACACCATCACATGGACACCCTTCACACAGACACAGATACCCACCATCACACGGACATCTCCATCACACGCACACGGACACCGTCACACGGACACCCACCACACAGACACCCACTGGACACGGACAACATCACACGGACACACACTGGACATGGACAGGGTCACCGTCACACGGACAAGGACAGACACCACACGGACACGGACATCATAACACGGACACACACCACACGGACACCCACACCCACCACACGGACACCCACACCCACCACACGGACACCCACACCCACCACATGGACACGGACACCCACCACATGGACACGGACACGCCACACGGACACCATCACACCGACACACACCACACGGACACGGACACCATCACACGGACACACACCACACGGACACAGACACCACCACACGCACACCCACACCCATCTCACGGACACCCACACCCACCACACGGACATGGACGCCATCACACGGTCACCCACCACACAGACACACACTGGACATGGACACCATCACACGGACACGGTCACCCGCCACACGGACACACACTGGACACTGACCCCACCACATGGACACACACTGGACACCGACCCCACCACACAGACACACAGAACATGACACAGGCACAGGCTGAAACTCCTCAGCAAGATTCCTACTGCAAGATGACCCAAAGGCTGATGACAGTAAAGGAAAGAAGCCTCCACAGCAATAGCACATGATAATGAAAACTCAATCCTGACCACAACTTACTGCCAAACTTATTAAGACCATGCTCAAGAACCTCAGCAGGCCTGCAGAAGGAGACAATGAATGCCAGGTGACCGTGCCGATCGCTCCTGACACAAAGGATAACATCTACACTCAAAGAAGGCCAATGACAAAAAGCTCATGAGAACAGGGATGTGGCTCAGAGCTGCCCTACCCAGCAAAGGCTCACCTGATGCTGAAGAGAAAACCTCTCCCTTTACTTCCAAAGGGCCTGTCCCACAACACTGCTCTCCTCTAACCCAACTTCAAATTGCCTCCTGTCATTACAAAGCTTTTTCACTTCTCCCAACCACCACTCCTCACACTTACCTTTCACTACACAAGCAGACACAATCCATCCTCGACACCGTGGATGGCACTGTGTTCCCTCTGGTCCGCTTCGGTGCCTGCAACAATTCAAAGGAAAATTCAGACTGCCGTGACATATCCCAAAAGAGACCCCTTCTGCAACACCCCTCTCCCTCTTCACTGACAACGGGTATCACTTACCTCACCTTTCCAAACTTCAACTCCACACCTGCTCATAGTACCTAACACAACAAAACAGAAAACGGGACTATTGCCCTCAACAACAGCCATCCCCAGGCTCCTCCCCAACTCTGCCCCAGCTCACCTCAAATCTTCATCCAAATACAGAGTCTCATGGACAATGCATGCAAAATGAAAGCCAAGATGCTTACCACACACTGCTTGCCTGTTACTCACCCTGCCTAGATGACAACTCACACCCTGGCCTCTGTTCCTCAGCACACCTAGCACAGCGGTGGTACCTGCAAAGAAACAAAGCAAAAAAACCGCAGTCATACACTGAGAAACTACAACCTCCCCACCCTCACTGAACTAGATCACATCTACACCTTCAGGTTACAAACCCACACTGCTCTCTAGCATCCTGGGCCAAGGGATCTTCCAAGTAAACTGCCTAAAATGCAAAACTTACAATGCATTCTTACACTTGCACCACCAATTCAAACCCCACCAATACAAACTCATTCTGTCTGCCAGGCACTGCTCACCTCACTCCATCAACCTTCACTGCTCACATCCACCATTACTTCCTAAAGAAAAGAAAAAAAACAAAACAAAACAAAAAAAAAAAAGAAAAAAAAGGAAAAGGCTAAGAGCAACCCTGGAACAGAATCACCACGTCACCTTCCCCTGCAAACACAAACACTGACTGATCTCCCTGTGCAAACCCCCTCAGACTCTCACAGTATGGGCCGCTGTGACACCCATTTCATCCACCTGCATCTGAAACATTCATTACACAACTCAAAGTGCTACATGCTACCTTAACACCCACACACATCTTTCTTCAATCTACACATAACACTTACACTCTTACTACCCCCTACACCACAAATTACAAATCCCCAGCTGGCAACTCTCCTAAACATCACACACAGAAGGCCGGTCACCAGGAGGTAGGGGATGCTTGCAAAATCATGGCCTCCACTCCCTAAGTCACTCAACAAATGAACACTACACCCTTAGTCCTGTTACACCTACACACCACACCCCACAGCAGGGCAGACCAGTTCCAGGCAAAACACACACGTACACAAACATTAGACCCACATGCAACAAGGGGATGTGACAATGACAAAAAAGCTCTCGGCAAGATGACTGCAAGGATCAAGACGATGCACAAGGACATGACCCAGGTAAGACTGATGGCAAGCCAACCAGGCCCAAAGAACCCTGCCACAAGATGCTAACACAACCACCTTATGACAACCACGCCAGAACAGCAAAGACGGATGCCCAGGAATCATGAGGATAGAGACAAGATTCCGACCGTACGTTCTTACAAATCCTAGCCTGCTATAATGGACTGTTGCCATGTACAGGTATTGATACAGCTCAGAACAAGATCAGAAAAGGCATCTGACTCGACGCTTCCAAAGAGATGTCTTTCCTGTGCACACCCGAGCTCGGGAGACAAAGGTTCAAAGATATGGGCACCAGGCCAAGGAATGCAGCAATCGGAGATGCTGAGGACGGCACAGACATTTCAAGAATCCCCTCAGAGGGGTACGGCGGAATGTATGCGATGCAAGACACACGGAAGACATCAAATGCACATTACACAAGTGACATGACATGCACCGAGACTGCTCTGCCATGCACACATCTGCATTGCAATCAAAAGTCACGCTCTCCCTTTATGTGCCCTAAGGGGCCCTTTTTTCCACATCCCCATCTCCAAAGCTAATGCAAAAACCCCTCCCTGCAGTTCCCAGCCCGGCACCTGGCTTCCACCCTCTATGTGCCTTATAGCCCTCAACTTATCTCTTGGCCTTCCAGGGATGTCCATCCACATCGGGTGCCAAAGAACGCCTCCTCACCGTCTTGGAAGTTCCTGCCATCATCATGCTGTTCTGTTCTGGTCAGCTACAAGAAAGAAAGCCAATGTGTCAGCTTACTGGCACGTCAGCCAAAACCTAACGGTCCCTCTACTTGCTGCCTCCTAAGAATGCCTGGCTCCTCAGGACGAAGGCTCTGGCCACGCTCGGAGGCTGATGCTGCCATCTTGGGGCATACCTGGCTTAAGAAGAGACAGTCACGTCACTTTGCTGAAACTTCACTGCAACCTCCCTCCTCCTCCTCCTCGCCTCCCCCACTCACCACAAATCCTCACCCTTTGCCAAACCACATCCATCTAGGTCCATCTGCTTGCCACCAAAGCATACCTATACACTGATATACCTATACACTGACACGTATAATGCAAGTGGACTGCCTAAAACACACGAACAACAATGCATGCTTACAGCTCAGCACGCTGCCACATGGCACTCACCTATTAGTCACCCCACATAAACACTGATTCACCAAACTCACCTCTATTCCTCGGCACACGTGGGGTGGCAGCAGCACCTGCAAAGAAACAAACCAAAACAACACATTCACACGCTGAGAAAATAAAACATCCCCGCTCTGATTCAAGTACGCCACATCTACACCTTTGCTTTGCACCCCGCTGCTCTCTGCCATCCTGAGCCGGGATATCTTGCAAATGGACTGCCTACAATGCAAAAATACAATGGATGCTTACAACTGCACCACAGATTAAGACTCCAGCAATAGTAACTCACTTTGTCTGCCAGTCACTACTCACCTCCCTCCATCAACCTTCATTCCTGATATCCACCATTACACCCTTAAAATAAAGACTGAAAAAATGCTGCCATACAGCCACCCTTTTACACCTCTCCCAAAAAGCCCTTCCCAGGCTAGAAGTGGCAAAATGGCATTGAAAGGCACGTACCGACACAGCATCACATTGCTGTGATAGTTTCCATCTGAAACTGCTTGACCATGACTGCTTTCCTCAAGGGTCTCTCTTGTATTGGACAAGAGCAGTGAATGCTGCAAACCTCCTGTTAAAAAAAAAAAAAAAAAGATGCTTATACTTTCATCACTAATACAACTCTGGTAGCATCTAGTTCTGTTCAGGAATCAATACTCACCTTGCTATCCAGCACTCATCGAGCTCATCGACCCCCACCTGTGCCAACAACCGGCCACAATGCCATAAATGTAGAGCCAAACGTCCAGCCATCCCTTGGGTACCAGATGCCAACCTGCCTTGTAACTGTTCTCCTCTGGCCTCCTCCATTCCTGTCGGGTTTACATCCTATTCCTCTGCCTCTGGAAAAGAATGATTTGTCAAAGTCACACAGAACCACAAGGAAAGCTTAACCCTTCCAAAGCTCTCATTTCTCAATGCAAAATGCCTACAACCAAACAACAGCATGCATTAAGACAAATCACTAACAAACTGCAAGATGCTGCTGTAGCGCTCCCACCCTCTCCCCCAAACCCTGCGTGAACCGGCCACAGCTGCTCTATCCAAGCTGTGGCTCTCATGGCTAAGTAAGACAACAGACTACTTGCCAAGTTTCTCTACTCCACCTACTCCCGGTCTCTTCCACAGGGCAGAGCAGTTCCAGTCTAAACGCTGACACAAACAACACATTATACTACAAATACTGTGACGCAAGGATGATAAAAAATGGCTCTGGCCAACAGGATGTCAAGGATCAAGACGACGCCAAAAAAGACGACAAATGCTATGGCAACGGCGCACTGAGACCAGAGGATGTCGAGGACCGATACAACACCAAAACAGACAATAACTGCTATGGCAACGGCGCACAGAGAACGGAGGATGTCAAGGATCGAGATGATGCCACAAAAGACAACAAATGGTATGGCAACGGCGCACCGAGAACACTCTAAAGAGCGAAAGAAAAGACTGTAACGCAGCAACCTGTCATAAGAACTGTCAGCCACAATGACCAAGATGGCTGGAACATGATGCTATGTTCACAATGCTCCCCAGATCGTTATAAGCTCCGAGACATTACAACTCACAGCTGGAAAGGATGGATGGCAATACAGCCAGTAATGAGGCCTCAAACCACATCCAACTCCAAACTTCTAATAAGCCATTGCAAGACAAAACCAAGAAGACAGATAAAAGAACAAATGATACCGGCATCAGGACAAGAAGTGCAAATATTTCAGAACTGAGACTTGACGGCTGACACTTGCAAAAAGGCCATTTGAAGGTAAAAGGCAGAGACAATTGATGCGAGAGAGCCCGAAGACATGGCGCACGACAAAAGACGCTAGACAACATGACAGAGACTGGAACTGCTCTGCCCTGCACACTCTATGCTTGCAATCAAAATACAGCTGCTGACTCTGCCTGTCCTAACAGGTGCCTTAGAGGAATCTCTTTTCCCATGCTCCTTTTTACATCTCTCCCAGCAATTTCCAGCCTGCTACCCTGCTATTGTTCTATCTCTACGTCATGGCCCACAACTTATCTTTTCCGTGACTGGCAACGTCAATCCACGCTGGACACAAAAGGACTCCAGCTCGGCCCTCTCATAAGGCCCCGTGATGGTCACTTAGTTTCTTAGTCGCCTATGATAAAGAAAACCAAAATCAATACACAACTTTAGTGCCTTCAACCCCCCCCATCCCACCCCCCTCTAATTCTTAACACCGTATCCTGCTCACACTCCTTCTCTCTGTAACAATCCTCACCTTACTTACTGGAAGACTCAGCTTTGGATGTCATCTTTCACATCAGCCAGGTCCCTTTTATGACATGATCAATCAGCTGAGATAATTTCAACTATCATACTTGACACAATCTGCAATTTCAGCAACTTCCAATACTCCTTTAAAAAAAAAAAAAAACAAATCACAACATTTCTTAAATATCAAAATTACAAAAGCACCTTACAGGCCCTGAGTGTGCAACCCAAAATCATCACCTCAAATACTCCCCATATTCAATGCTATCTTCCTCACCGTGTCTTTGAAGCCTCTCTTGCTTTGTGTGCCAAAACCACCCAATAAAAAAAAAACTGAGATGGGCTCAAAGGTCCCCTTCGTTGAAATGAGAGCACAGCTCTGACCCCTGAAAACCCCAGAGAGGGAACTCTTTGCCAAAGGCTGTGCTTAATATACCCCTGCCTGGGCCCACCTCTCCTTCCCCGCAGCCCTGAGAAAAGGGAGGAGGTAAATACCACCTGCTCTAAAAGCCCTCAGAGGAGATGCAGCTGTTTGGCTCCTCTGACTTACATTTATGGTGAGTAAAAGGCTTGACAGAGAAGAAAACTCTTCAGGGAGATGACTCTCCTTATTTTTTAATGCAGCTACATCAAGTAAAAGGCCAGAAAGCCGGTAACAAATACAGCTTTGTGTTTTAGCAGCACACCTGCCTGTGTTAGTTGAATCACGTGTTGCTAATTTGCAGAATTATTCCTTGATAATTGATAAGTAGTATTCCACATGGGACTAAGTAGGGTGGGGAAGATTACTAATGATATCAATGTGTGACTCATTGGGACTCATGTGATTCTTATTGGGATCTCTAATTGGGGTCTTATGCATTATTTAAAAAAAGGGAGAAAAACAACATACTTTTGTGTAGTATTGGGGTTAAGAATGTGCAAAGCTTGCTCTTGTATGAGACTTCTGGTACCGGGGTATGGATTGAAGCACCTGCTGCTCCTTGGAATGGGGGGATCAAGTGGACAAAAGTCTTGCTGCTTGTTCCCTCCCCTACACAGCCTATTGTCTGCCCCTAAAACACCGGGGTGCCGGGCTTTCATTTCTGTGGAAAATAACGAGCCTTCTCCCCCACTGTTTTGAAATACAATTCCATTGGCATTTTGGAACTTGGTGTCCCGGCATTTTAAAACTCAGTTATTTTGCCATTTTGCAACTTGCTGTTCTGGTACTTTCAAACTGCCATTTTGCAACCTGGTTTGCTGATTTTATCAAATTTGATTTTCTATTATTTGGAAATTCTGGAATTTTGGAATCAGGTTTGGTTTGGTTTTTTGGGTTTTTTTTGGTGTTTTGGAACCTAGTTTTTTGTAGGCTGCTTTTGGTATTTTTCTAAGCTGGCTTTTTTATTATTTTGGGGGTGAGGGTGGGGGTATTGCTGTGGGTCTGGAGTGTTTTTGATTGGTTTTGGTTTTTCTTTGATTTGGGGGTCTTTGTGTTTTTCTGGTTTTCTACTATTTTTGTTGTTGGATGGTTGGTTGGTTGGTTGGCTTGGGCCTTTTTGGTATTTTTTTTGTTTGGTCACTTTATGATTGGGCTTGGGTTTGGATTTTTTTGGGTTTTTTTGTTTGTTTTTTTTTTAAAGGGGGTTTGGGTTTTGTTTAGTTGTGTTTTTTTTTACCAGGGCCTTTTACTTTGCTGTTTTTATAACCTGGGGTTTTAATTATTTTCTGACCTGTGCTTGTCCTGGGCTTGCAGCATCCTAGTCCAGCCTCTTGCCTTCATTTGCCTTTTTCCACTGCATTTATCCTCGCATGGAAACTGCTAAAAAGTATAAAACAATGACACACACTTCACACCTGAAACGCAAATAAATTACAACTACGAAAAATCTTGCTGCCACTTCTATACACTATTCATCACACACCTTAGAATAACCAAAGGTGATGAGTCCCTGACAGGGACCCCGCTGGGACACCCAAGCAGGCTCAGCGGGGCGCGGGGAGGGAGATGCCTTTGGGGACGAGGCACAGACACGCAGCCCCTACCCCCGGGGACACAACCCGCACCGGGCGGCTGCGGCTCCGCCCCCGCCCGCCCCCGTGGCCGCACGGCCGCTCCCGAGCTTGTCCCTTGGCTTTTGCTCCTCCTAACTCCCCCACGGATCTTCGTGCTCTCTGTGTTCAACACGCGAATCGCTCCGTACAAACCTCACCTCAGTGCCACCGCGGCCCCAGCGCATCTCCGGCGTCCCCTCTTTTCCGGGGCGGAACCCGAATGCGGACGGGAGGGAGAGCCAGGGGCGGGGCTGTGCGGATTCAACAGTCACAGCACGAAGGGGCTGCTCGGAAGGGTGGCTGTGCAGATCTGCGGGCTTCCAGGGCTCTGTGCTTGTGAAGCGCGGGCAGGGCAGCGGGGAATGCAGCGTGGGAGGAGCTCGGGAACAACGCGGGAACAAGTCCTCGATGAGAGGACTTTATATTAAACGGATTTTTGGGCTCGGGAATTGGATCCGGAGCTTGCTTCCTCCGCTCCGCGCTCGTCCCGGTATTGCCGTGCCTCCGGAAACGGTGCACCCCCGGCGGGGACCTCTGGTCGGTTAAAAACACATTTAAATCCTAGTGAACGTGATTATCCATAGATAAAGGTAAACAGCAGCTCTCCCGACCCCTGTGAAGCTGCAAAGCTCGGGCGGCTGTGATTCTATCCTCCCTTCCCCTCGCAGGGTGCCGCGAAATGGCGGCGCTTCCCCCGTGCTTTTGCGTGCTACTTGGGTTAAACTCGGGGATCTCGCCGCTTTCTGAGGGGGGTTCCGATTTATACCAGGGTAATAGAGGATATTAATGTTGTTTAAATGAATCGGGGAGGGGATTTGGGGCAGTTTTATGACATAAACACGTGAAGGAGGTGAGCAGCGGGGCGGGGGAGCCGCACTGCTTTTTTTTTGCAGCTCTTTGATCGCCGATGTTTCTACGACGCAAATTAAAATCTCAATTCTTTTTAAAAACACGGATTTTGTTTATCTGTAAAGTGAAAAAGATGTAGAGCCTCATCACAGCTGCTTCGGCAGCGGCTGGGAGGTCCTGGGGGTGACCTAGGAGATCCCCGGAGTCCCCAAAGCCGGAAAAGTCCCTAAAGCCCCCCCGACCATCCCCGGTTTCCTCAGGAATTTTGGGGGCGATGCGACAATTTTGGGGGATTTTCGGGCGTTCCCCGTGTCCTCCCCGGGATTTCCCCCCTCCCCTGCTCTTACCGCAGCCCCGAGGGTCCCTCTGCCGCCCCCGAAGAGCCGCAGAAAGGGGCGAGGAATCCCCCGACCCCCGCTGTCCCGAACCCGCCCGGCAGAGCGGGCCGGGCGCGAGCCGCGCCTCGTGAGGGAAATGCAAATGAGGAGGCTATGGGCGGGGTTTGCGGCGGTGGGGGGGAACGGAGGGGGCGGTTATGCAAATTAGAATTACCTCATGCCCGAGGTGCATCCTGGGAGAAACGGGCGGGGTTATGCAAATCGGCATGACCTCATGCCCGAGGTGCATCCTGGGAGAAATGGGCGGGGTTATGCAAATCGGGATGACCTCATGCCCGAGGTGCACCCTGGGAGAAATGGGCGGGGCTATGCAAATTAGAATGACCTAATGCCCGAGGTGCATCCTGGGAGAAATGGGCGGGGTTATGCAAATCGGCATGACCTCATGCCCGAGGTGCACCCTGGGATAAATGGGCGGGGTTATGCAAATCGGCATGACCTCATGCCCGAGGTGCACCCTGGGAGAAATGGGCGGGGCTATGCAAATCGGCATTACCTCATGCCCGAGGTGCATCCTGGGAGAAATGGGCGGGGCTATGCAAATCTCAGAACTCGCTCAGCGAACGGCACCACGGGAAATTGAGGCGCGGGTGCGAATTTTGGGGGGATTTAAGGCTCAGCGCCCCAGCAGCGCGGGCGGAAAGGGCGGCAGGCGAGCGGGAAAGGGCGCGGGAAGAGCTGCGAAAGAGCTGGAGGGCGGAGAAATGGTCGCCGTGACTTGTGCGTGAGGCGTGCGGGGTGCGGGCGGGAGCGCGGGTGGCGGTGGGCACCGCTTGTCGGCCTTGTGGCTAAGATGAAGTGTAGTGTTTGTTGTTATCAGTTTATTATCTGACACGTCCTCGATGAGAGAACTCTATATGAGGCGGATTTTAGTGCTTGGGAGTTAGATTCGGGACCTGTGTCCCTCCGCTCCGCGCATCGTCCCGGTATTACGGTGCCTCCGGGCACGGTGCACCCCCGCAGAGGACCATGGCTTGGTTAAAAACAGATTAAAATCAGAAATAGTGGGAATTGCCGAAGCTATCCCGCGCTATCGCCCACCCTTTTCTGCTGAAATAACGCTTCTCCGCCTCCCGAGCGGCTGCCAGGCTCGGGCGGCGCTGATTCTCTCCCCTCTCCCCTCGCAGGTGCCGCGAGATGGCGGCGCCTCCCGCGCGCACTTTTTTGGGTTAAACTCCGTGATTTCGCCGCTTTCCGGGTGAGTTTAAACTTTTTCTGAGGGAAATAAAGGATAATAATGTTGTTTAAATGAATCGGGGAGGGGATTTGGGCAGTTTTACCAAATAAAACCGTGAGGGAGGTGAGGAGCGGGGCGGGGAGCCGCGCGGGTCTCTTTTTTGCAGCTCTTCGATCGCGGATGTTGCTACGATGCAAATAAAGATCTCGATTCTTTTTAAAAACATGGATTTTGTTTATTTGTGAGGTAAAAACGGAGCAAAACCTCATCGGAGCCGCTTCCGCAGCGGCCGGGAGGTCCTGGGGGTGACCTACGAGATCCCGGGAGTCCCCAAAGCCGGAAAATTCCCTGAAGCTCCCCCCCGACCCTCCCCGGTTTCCTCAGCAATTTTGGGGACGATGCGACAATTTTGGGGGATTTTCGGGCGTTCCCCGTGTCCTCCCCGGGATTTCCCCCTTCCCCTGCTCTTAACGCAGCCCCGAGGGTCCCTCTGCCGCCCCCGAAGAGCCCCAGAAAGGGGCGAGGAATGCCCGAAGCCCCCTGTCCCGAACCCGCCCGGCAGGATGAAGGGGGGGGGGGTATGCAAATTACAATTACCTCATGCCCGATGTGCATCCTGGGAAAAATGGGCGGGGTTATGCAAATCGGCATGACCTCATGCCCGAGGTGCACCCTGGGAGAAATGGGCGGGGTTATGCAAATTAGAATGACCTCATGCCCGAGGTGCATCCTGGGAGAAATGGGCGGGGTTATGCAAATCGGCATGACCTCATGCCCGAGGTGCACCCTGGGATAAATGGGCGGGGTTATGCAAATTAGAATGACCTCATGCCCGAGGTGCATCCTGGGAGAAATGGGCGGGGTTAAGCAAATCGACATTACCTCATGCCCGAGGTGCACCCTGGGATAAAGGGTTATGCAAATTAGAATGACCTCATGCCCGAGGTGCATCCGAGAAATGGGCGGGGTTATGCAAATCGGCATGACCTCATGCCCGAGGTGCACCCTGGGAGAAATGGGCGGGGTTATGCAAATCGGCATGACCTCATGCCCGAGGTGCATCCTGGGAGAAATGGGCGGGGTTATGCAAATCGGCATGACCTCATGCCCGAGGTGCATCCTGGGAGAAATGGGCGGGGTTATGCAAATCGGCATGACCTCATGCCCGAGGTGCATCCTGGGAGAAATGGGCGGGGTTATGCAAATCGGCATGACCTCATGCCCGAGGTGCATCCTGGGAGAAATGGGCGGGGTTATGCAAATCGGCATGACCTCATGCCCGAGGTGCATCCTGGGAGAAATGGGCGGGGTTATGCAAATCGGCATGACCTCATGCCCGAGGTGCACCCTGGGAGAAATGGGCGGGGTTATGCAAATCGGCATGACCTCATGCCCGAGGTGCATCCTGGGAGAAATGGGCGGGGTTATGCAAATCGGCATGACCTCATGCACAACAGCCTCATGGGACAAAAAGGCGGGGTTATGCTAATTTTACTTCTGTAATGATTGCATGGCATCTAGGGTACAAGGGCGGGGTTATGCAAACTAGATGAAACGCGGCGCAAATTTTGGTATGGGTAAAGGGGCGGGGTCATGCAAATTAAAGGACATTCCCGCATGAATGGCATCTGGGGAAAAGAGGTCCGGTCATGCAAATTAGATCACTGCGCGCAGCGGTCGACGGCATCATGGCGGATGAAGGTCGGTCAGGCAAACTCGATTCCTTAGCGGCGCGAATTGGAGCTTGACAGC
This sequence comes from Lichenostomus cassidix, assembly GCF_008360975.1. Lineage (NCBI taxonomy): Eukaryota > Metazoa > Chordata > Aves > Passeriformes > Meliphagidae > Lichenostomus > Lichenostomus cassidix. Next base: position 19,807 of record NW_028147440.1, read on the forward strand.
TTTATTGGGGGATTTTCAGAGTTTAGGCTTGGGGGCGCGGGGGGCGCGGGAGAGATAAGGGGTTACAAGCCTTTCTTGAGTCCCCGAAAAAAGACCTTTTTTACATTTTTCCCCATTTTCCCCACAAAAATCCCCTGTCAGCTCCTATCAGCCCCGGCTCGGCAAATTCAACCGCAAGGTCCGAGCGGCCAAAAGCCGAGCGCAGCACCTTCGCTGTGCCTCTGCCGGCCTGTCCGGCCCTGCTGGCCGCGCCGAGCCCTTGCTGCGAGCCGCGGAATCCATGGGAAAACTCCTGCAGCTCCCGAGCCTTTCCGCCCCTCCCGGAGCTCCCAGCGCCTCGCGAACTACCCGCGCTGCCGGCTGCAGGGGCGGGGTTTTGCATATTAGAGACACGCGGTACCGCTAGGTGTGCATCTGGGGAGCGATATTTGGGGGAAATTCGGAGGATTTAGCGGTCAGTGCTTCAGAAACATGTGCTGACGTGCGGGACGACAGCGAGAAAGAGTCTCTAAATCGCTAGGAAAAGGTGCGGGGCGGCGCGGGGGAGACAGTGAGGTGTGTGTTTGTCGAGCGGGGTGCCAGCGGGAGTGTGTAAATAAAGCAATAGTTGTAACGATGCGTTTTGGCAAAGATCCACTGAAACTAAACAGTGCTTAATTAGTTACTGGCTGTTACGGCTGCTTTGCGGCTGCTGCAACTTGGAGACGTGGGACCCATGGACGCAGAACATACTGCCTTAATCGTGCCTCGGCTTTCAACGCAGAACACTTAATTGTAAGATGCCTGAGCCAGGGTGATTTCGACAACACTCATTTCCCCATAGCAAGAAACTATAGCAAGAAACGCTCCCCTTTCTCTGTTCACTACTGACGGCTTTGCAGCGAGCTGATTGACCTCATTCCAGGCAGAGCATTCAGCAAGAGACGGGGCTATAAAGATTAAATTAGAATGGGAAACCCCTTCCCTGCTCCTCCACACACTGCTCCTCCACACACTGCTCCTTGGCACAGGGCTCATCCCTCAGCACTGCCTCAGCCCAAAACTCTGCTTCCAGGTTCATACAGGTGCTCTCACAGCCCCTGCAAGATGCTCCATCACTGCTTAAGAGCCCACCTTAGATGGCAATCACCCACCTCAGGTATGCACAGGTAGCCCCCCCCAAAAGCAGCCCCAAGCCCCTCCTCACCCTCACTGGCACACCTGGACCTGCCCCAGATGTTGCCCACCCATAAAGTACCCAAGCCATCACCTGCCCCCTGTCCTGCCAGGCCCTACCAACCCCACCCCAACTCCCAGTTTGTGTGCCCCCCACAGGGGGAGGGGACAAATATACAGGAGACAAATGGAGGCAAAGACAGACCCTTTATTGGAATCATGCTGGGGGAGCCCAGCAGGCAGAGCCCCCTTAGATGGGGCAGGAGGGGTTACAAGGGTCTGGGAGTACCAGGAAGGGTGTCCTGGGGGATGCCCATGGAGGCAAATGGGGTCACCAGGTTCAGCTGCGCTCCTCCAAGCTCAGACGGTCAAACAGGTACTCGCCAAGACCAGCTGGGCCAGCCCCGGGCCCCGCAGCCCCCACGGTGAGGCGTCGCAGGTTGGTAGCATGGTCCCCTAGCACCTTGATGGCCTTCACCTGCTCATCCAGGTAGTGGGACTCCAGAAAGTCACAAAGCTGCAGGACAAAGGGGGATCAGCCAGAGCCTGGGCTCTGGGGGAGGAGAGGGCCCCCCCCAGGAGCAACTGGAGATTCCAAGGACCCTGGGAGAGGGAGCCCCGGGGTGGCCCTCAAGGCAGAGGCATGAGAAAAGGGAGGAAGTGGGAGCAAGCCGGGGGGGCCAGACCATTGAAGGGGCAGGAGGGGAAAGCCAGAGCACCACTCACGTGGGGGTCCCCCTTCTCGGCAGCCAGGCCGTGCAGGTCCAACAGCGCCTGGTTCACAGACTTCTCCAGCTGCAGCGCCGCTTCCACCGCCTCCAGCGCCGACCCCCAGGTGTCCCGCTCGGGCTTCTGCGGGACACGGGCCGTCACCCGAGGAGCCCAAGTACCCCCACGGCCAACCCAACCCCCGCCCCCCCCAACCACTGCCCGCCCGCTCGCCCCCACCTTGATGTCCTGCAGAAGAACGCGGCCCCCGCGGCGCGTCTGGAAGCGCAGGAGCCCCTCGGCGTGTTCCCGCTCCTCCCGCGACTGCTCCAAGAAAAACCGGGCGAGCCGCGGCAAGGCCACGTCGTCCCTCTCGAAGTAAAACCCCTGCGGGAGAAAAGAGAGGAAGGAGTGATGAGGGGGAGTCCCAGGACCCCCTCCGAATTCCCAGGATTCCGCCCTCCCGAGCGGCGCCGCCCCCACCAGCTCCGGGGCCGGAGGAGAAAAACAAGTTTCGGGGTTTTGAGGTGCAGGAAGGGGGGTCCCCAACCCCGCGGGCGGGGGTCACGAGCGCCCCTACCATGGAGAGGTAGACGTAGGAAGCATAGAGCTCCATGTTGGCCATGCGGTTGACGGCGGCTTCGCAGTCGCGGTGGTAATTCTGGCGGATCTGAGAGTCCATGGCGGGATGGATGGATAGATGGACAGATAGATAGATAGATGGATGGATGGATGGACGAATGGCCGGGAGCAGCCGGTTCCGTTCAAGCACTGTTGAAGCGAGAACGCGGCTGTGGCTGCACAAAGCCCGGCAGTTTCTTTTATAGTCCGTCAACGATGGGCGGGGAAAAGGGGGGACGCCCCCCCCCACCCCTTCCCCCTCGCCGGAAAGAGCCGGCAGGGTGCAGTGGCCTTGGCCCTTGGCCCTGTTTATCACACGGTCCCACAGTCAGCATGACTGGGCAGGATTTTGGAAGGGGGGGTCCTTCCCCACGTTTGTGTCCTCCCCACGCGGAGTCCTCCCGGACGGGGGGCGGCTGGGAGAGACCCCCAGCTCCCTGCTGGATGGGGGAGCACAGGGAGCCTGGCAGAGGTTGGGAGGGTGTTTTTGGGTGTCCTGCCCGGTCCTGGGGTGCCGATAGCCCGTTCATGGGAGTTTAATGGGTTATGGGGTGGGGAAGGAGCTGACTCAGCGCCGGGGCCATAAAAGAGGAACTTGGCCCCAGGGAAGTGCTGACTCCTCGTTTCCTTTGCTCTGGGACTGAGGGGAACTAAGGGAGACTGGTTGGAACTGGGAGTTCCACAGCGCTTCCCTTCTTCCCTCATCCCTTGGGGTCCCCGCAACTCCAGGGGGCCCGGTACTCGGCTGGACCTGAGACGAGAGTGCGGGGTGGAAGAATGGCCCCAGACACCCCGGCACCCCCCCCAACCACCCCCACTCCCCCCGAAGCCACCCCAAAGTCCTTTTGATGCTGGGTCCAGAGTCTCCACTGCAGGAAGGACACGGCCCCGTGGAGAAGGGTCCCGATGTTGGACCCCCACCCCAATACCCACTCCTGCTCAGTGAACCCCTGGGTCGGGACACCCTCCATCCCTGCCCCCCGGTTTTCAAGCCCCACTGACACCAAACATCCACCATGCCCCTGCACGAGGGTAGACCCCTCCCTACCTCTCCCTCCTTAAACTGGGACCCCCAACCCCTGAGATGTATTTGGACAAAGGGAAGGGGAGCGGCCCCTGAGCCCCTCACAAAGGGCCCCGTGAAACCGCCCCTGCCCGCCCAGCTACGTGAAAAAAGCAAAGCTGAAATCGGTGCTACCCCGCCCCTCCCAATTCCTGCCCCGTACCCCCCGCATTCCCATCCAAACCCCGAGATCCCCAAGGAGGTTTTGGGGGACGGGACAGGGACACGGGGGTTGGAAACACCCATCAAGGTTCATGTTTGCCTTTTATTTCCATCGAAATTCCCTAGATACAAAAAACAAGGTACAAAAAAAGAGAAGAAAAAACCACTATGGAAAGAAGCAAAGGGGAAAGGCAGGGCCCGCCCATTTTTTGGAAGGGGGTCCCCGTGATGTCACCCCGGAAAGCACCGTGGGGGTTGGGGAAGTGGGTCACTTTGCCCCCACCCCAGCCTCGGGGACATGGGGGACCTGCAAAACCAGGGGGTTGAGGGGGTGTAAACGGGGGGTGTGGCACCCCCCACCCTGAGAGCCTCCACCCCGGGAGGGGGGTATTGCACCTGGGGGGGCCCTTTTTGGGGGGTGGGGACCCCAAATAAATATTCACCCTACAGCCATGGCTGTAACCCTCCCCCCCACCCCCCCACCTCATATTGGGGGGGACACAGAGACACCCCCCCCATCCCACACACCCCCATAGCAGGGGGTGGAACCGCAGGACCTCCTCCCCCACCCGAAGCACCACAAGTCCTGGGGTCAAACCAAAGCCAGGGAGGGGGACCCCAGCACTGGGACTGGGGGGCATTTTAGGAGGAGGAAGTGTTCCCCCTCCCAACACGCCCCGCCCCCCCCCGCCAAATCCCAGCCGTGGCCTCTGGGCACTTATGGGAAGAGCTGGGGAGGGCCTGGGGAGGGAGGGGAGGGTGTCCCCCCACCTTCATCACCACCCCAAAATCCAGGTGAGCAAGTCCTGTTGGTTAAAAACCCCCCCAGCCCTGGAAGGCGCTGGGGGTCAGCACCATCCCTGCCGGCAGGGTCAGTCCAGGGAGAAGTCCGGGAGTGGGGGGGGACATAATGTAGTCCCCATGAAGATCTACGACATCTTCCAGATGGTCAGCGAGGCTGTGAGGACGCCAGCGGCGAAGATGGTGATGGTCTGCCAGGTGGGGGTCCCAAAGTGGGACAATAGCCCTTCCTGTGGGGAGCAGACACAGGAGGGGGCATCACTACATGTTGAGGGTTCCCAAAACCTCCCCTTACCTCCCCCCAAAATAACCAGACTCAGGGGTATTGGGAAACAGGGGATGGAGAGGAGGATTTGGGGTAGAAGCAGAAGTTAGGCAGGAGTAATTCCCAAACAGGGACTTGGCCCCCCAAAGAACAGGAAGCTTTGGGGCAAGAGGGGATGTTGGGGAAGAGTCAGGGGTTCGGACCCCCAAGGAATGGGGGCTTTTGGGCCTCACCCATCCACCCTGGGCCTGAATCCAGGCCAGCACGTGCTCCTGGAGATACTCCATGGTCCAGCGCAGGATGGTCTGGACCAGCTCCGGGACCTTGGTGCAGAGGGCCTGCAGGGAGCCAGGGCAGTTGGAGAGGGTTAAGGGGGACCAGGGAGGGGCTTTGGGGAGCTCCAGACTCACCTTCAGCACCAGTTTGCAGGCAAAGTAGAATAAGGCGACCACACGGCCCCAGTTGAAAGTGCCGTCGGCGAACATCTCCTTGGCCACGCGGAAAAACAGCTTTTTGGGGGCGTCGCACCCCACCTGCTCAATCATCCTGGGGCAGGGGATTGTGGGGACAGTGAGGGCAAGGTTGGGGACACCGGGGACCCTCCATCCAAAATAAGTGGCAGCTGCCCACCTCTGCAGCTCCATGTTGCTGTCGAGCTCATCACCGATGCGCCGCAGGCACTCGCTGAGGCGTTTGGTGTCTGGGCTGCTGGGCTGTGACTCACCCAGCTCGGCCACGCTCAGGGCCACAGCCTGGGGGTCCCCACAGCGCTCCACACGGTCCCGCACGAACCTGGGACCCCCGACACTCTGCATGCCCGCCATGTCCCCCCCCAGCTCCGTGTGACCCAATCCCTGCGTCCCACCTGGAGCCCGAGTCCTTCCCGCCCCGTGTCTTGCCTAGAGCCCAGGTTACCCGTGTTCCAGCTGAACCCCAATTTCCAGGACCCTCTCAAGTCCTCCCTAATGTCCCCCCTGAGTCCCACGGACCACAAGCCCCCACGTACTGTGTCCCCCAGTTCCCCCTTCGCTCCCAAGTTCCCCCCTTGAACCTCATGTTCCCCCAGTTCTGCATCCCCTCAAGCCCCCCCAACTTTCCAATGCCCCCCCCTACCCAGCGTCCGGCCAGAATCCCCACAAATCCCCAAACCCGATGTCCCTCCCAAGTGTCTCCAGATCCCCCTGCGCCCCCAAGTGCCGGGATCCTCTCAAGTGCCCCTAATTCACCGCCAAGTCCCCAGTTTCCTCCACGCTCCGTGTCCCTCCATGTCCCCGCTGCACCTCAAGTCCCCCCCGCAGTCCCACGTCCTCCCTGAACCATGTGTTCCCTCAATCGCCCCATATTTCCTCTGCACCCTAAGGGCCACCCGCACCCCGTGTCCTCCAACTCCCCATCCCTAACCCGCACCCTGAGTCCCCCCAGCAGCCTCTCATGTCCCCCAAGTCCCCTCCCAGTCCCAAATTACTCCCGCACCCTGAGGCGCACGAGTCGCCCCTTGTCCCCCATCAGCCCCGCCCGTTAGCCCGCCGGTCCCCGGCCCCTCCACCACTCACGCCCGCAGCAGGATCGCCCCCGTCTCCATGATCTGGTCCGAGGAGGCCCCTGCGGAGAGCGGGGCGCTGATCGGGGAGGTAGGCGGCCACCGACCACGGCCGCCACCGCCCCCCGGGCCCGTACAAGCCGCGCCCCTCCGGGGGTCCCGCCAAGCCCCCTCACTCACCGCCGACCCCCGGGGGCGGGGCGGGGCCGCCGGAGCCACCCCCGGCCCCGGCCCCGGCCCCGGCCCCGGGATCGCCGCCGCCGCCGCAGCTGCCCCCGCCCCGCTGGGCCGAAGCCGCCGCCGCCGCCATCGCGCCCGCACCACGTGGTCCAGGCCGGCCTCACGTGATACTGGCGGATGGGTGCTGGTCACGTGACAGGGAACTGTTTTATGCATTCAGAGGCGTGGCCGCTGCCATCGCCACGCCCCTCACGCGTCGGTCCCGCCTCGTGGCCCGTCATTCATTTCTCGGTCACGCCCCCGCAGCCCCCCGGGACCCCCGGGGTCACCCCACACTCCCGGGGGTCAGACCGGGGGTCAGACCGGAGGTCACCCCCCCCGTATCGTCCGTGGGGGTCCCGGGGCGACGTCCGCGAGGTGCTTCCGCCGGCCCCGGGGCTTCCTGCGGGGCCCGAGGCGGCGGCGGAGGACGGGGCGGGAGGAGTGGCCGCAGGTGCGCGGGGGGAACCGGGGGTACGGGGGGGCGGTTTGGGCTTGGGGTGGGTTCTGAGTTCGTGTGTGTGTGACCCCCCTGCAGAAATGAGCGCCAAAAGCTGCCTCGGCTGCACCAAGTGCTTCCTGTTCTTCCTCAACCTCTTGTTCTTCGTGAGTAGGGCTGTGGGGGGACTTGGGGGGCAGGGGGAAGATGGGGGGATACGGGGCTTTGGGGGGAGCTGGGGAGCAGGGGGGAGATGCGGGACATAGAGCTTGGGAGGACTTGGGGGACGGGGGGAGGTGGTGAGACCTGGGGCTAAGAGGACACGAGGATACGGGGGGGACCTGGGGGCGAGCAACCATCTCCCAGCACTTGTGAGCACTGGGAGTCTACCATTTTCTGACCTGAGCTCCCCCCGGCCACCCCAGATACTGGGCATCCTCCTCCTCGCCTTCGGCTTTTGGGTCCTCTTCGACCGGCAGAGCTTCGCCGCTGTGCTGGGTAAGGGACCCCCTCAAAGGGTGGGATACCCCAAGACGTGTTGCACCCCGATCTGGGAAGCTCCCTGACCCCCTTCCCCCCTCCGTGTCCCCCAGGTTCACCACTGGTCAGCCTGAGGGTCTGGTCCTACGGGTTCTCTGGGGTCGGCATCGTCACGATGTTCCTGGGATTCCTAGGGTGCCTGGGTGCCCTCAAGGAGGTCAAACTCATGCTGGGGCTGGTGAGTTGGGGGGCTGGGGGGGGCCGAGAGGAGTCACAGAACTGCGGGGGAGCGGCTGGAGTAGCTGTGCTGCAACTTCCTGGGGCAACCGCAGGGCCACGTGGTGCCACCACATCCTGTGCCTGGGGAGCAGCAGTAAAGAGTGGGGGGACCCCTCTGAGCTGCCCCCAGTGCTTGGGAGGGACTGGGGGAGAGGTCTGGCTGACCCCCACCTTCCCTGTTTGTCCCAAAAGTATTTTGGGATCCTGCTGCTGCTCTTCGCTGCCCAGATCACAGTGGGCATCATCATCTACACGCAGCGTGCTGCCGTGAGTGCAGGGGGAACCCCGGGGCTGGGGGGGACCCCGGGGTGGGGCAGGGGACCCCAGTTTCGTGGGGCAATGCTGTGCTGATTCCCCTCCCCAGCTGGCTACAAAGGTGGCCACCTACGCAGAGGAGCTGATCCAGGGGTACCCGGCCCAGGGACCTCATGGAGACCCACACGAGAGCTGGGATGCTGTCCAGCAGCAGGTGAGACCCGCCAAAAGGACCTTCAAAGCCACCTCACGGCCACCCTACTGACCCCTTGCCCCTCCAGCTTGGCTGCTGTGGCTGGAAAGGACCCCAGGACTGGGACCACCACAATGATCCCACCGGGGACACAGACAGGGCCATCGCTTGCTCCTGCCTCAGGGCACCCAACAGCACCCATGAGACCCCATGGATGCTCCCTCACGGCCGCTGCCCCACAGCTGTGTCCCAGAACATCTTCCCTGAGGTGAGGCACGGGGGAATCAAGGGGTCGTGGAGCTCTGGGGGGGGCTCAAAGTGACCCCCCAGTTGTCACCCCAGGGCTGCAAGCAGAGGGTCCAGACCTGGCTGGCTGGAAACCTGGTCGCCATCGTGGGGGTTTGCATAGGCATCGGCCTGGGGGAGGTAAGGATGGCTGCCCTGGGCAGCAGCCTGCTGAGCTGGGGCTATAAATGGTTGGGAGGTTATGGGACCATAGGGTGGGTGGCTTGGGCAGCGGCTGGGAGGCCAGGGAGTATTCAGGGGAGGGTCTGTGGGGAGCCAGGGAGTTGGTGGGGATTGAGGGCGACCAGAAGGGTCTGGGAGGGGTTCAGAGTGGACGACAAGGGGGTCAGGAATCTGGCGGGGCTGATCCCGCTCTCTGCTCCCAGCTCTCCCTGCTGATGCTGTCGATGTTCCTGCTCCGGAACCTGGACTCCCACTACGAGAAGCTGCTGCGGGGAATATGAGGGGGTCGGGGAGGGATGGAGGGAAGCGCGGGCCGGTGTTCTCCTTCAATAAAAGCCGTTGGGAAGTAGCGGAATCGAAACGGGACCGAGAGGGGACGGGGAACGCGCGGCCCGCGTGGAGCAGCGCGTGCCGCGCCCCTTTCCCCGCCCCTTTTATCTTGACACGCCTCCTTTACTCTGGGCGGGAACGGCTCGCGCGAGGCCCCGCCCCTTTTCCCCGCCGTGAGGCGATTCTCGCCCCCTCACCGGCTCCCCCTCAGGCCCACGACGGCCCTGGAACACCTCAAAAACCACCGACCGCCGGCTGTCCACTGGGGCAGCGGCGACACCGGAGCACCCCCGAACACGATGACTGCGGAGGGGCCCTGCGCCCCGGGCGCGGTCATCTCCCTGCCAGGTGCGGGGACCATGAGGGAGTGGGGCGGGGGTGTGGGACCGGCCCCTCCATAACCTATGTTCCCCCCTCAGCCCCTGCCGAGAGCAGCTGCTCAGACGAGTTCGCCCTCGACTGCACCTTTGCTGCCTGTGACCCCGAGCGCACAGGTAGCCAAGCTCCTGGGGCCATGGTGTCCACGGCGAAACTCCCCCGGGATGGTCACTACTGTCCCTGACCCTTCCATCTGCCCCAGGGACGGTGCAGCCGCAGCGGGTGGTCGAATACGTGGCAGCGATGACAGGGCACAGTGGGCATGATGGGCAGCTGCGGGCACTGCGGCAGGCGCTGGACCCTGCAGCCGCAGGCACTGCGCTAGACTGGACCGGATTCCGCACAGCCATGCGTGCCTGGATCACGGCGTGCCGCCAGGACGGGTCAGTGCCAAGGGATGTGGCAGCACCTGGGGCAAGCTGGACCGGACAGTAGGGCCAGCAGGACAGGCTGGTGCCAAGGGATGGGGCAGTACCCAGGGCTGGAAAGACCAGTCAGTGGTGCTGACCCACAGCTCCATCCATGCAGGGCCGAGGAGCAGGATGTGGCAACTGGCGACACTGGACCAGCACCAGCGGGTGGGTGTTGGCACAGGAAAAGGGAGTTGGTGTGGCCCCAATGGGGACACAAGCACAGCCCCCTGTGTCCCATCCCTCAGAGGACAATGGACACACATCCCCAGCAGACAGCCAGCTCCAGGTTGAATACATGGACGTCACCACCCTGTAAGTGCCCGCTGCGGGGACACCCCGCCATCCCTGGCCGTGCTCCCAGGAGCACCCCAGGATCCATGGAACTTCCCAGCAATGCTGAGACCATGGGGCTGCGGAGCCGTGCCCGGCAACTGGCGGCCCAGAACGCCAAACTGCAGCGGGATGCCGAGCTGGCCGAGGAGCTCAACACCCACCTGGCCGAGGAGACTGCGCAGCTTCAGGCGCAGCTGCGAAGGTGCTCCCAGGGGGCTCCTGGGGATGGGGTCTGGATCAGCATCCTGGGAATGCTGAAACACTCTTTGCCCCCGGCAGCAGCCGGCAGGTGCTGGAGCAGGCCAGGGTGGCCGCCGAGGAGCTGGAGGACATGAAGGCCGTGGCAAAGCGGCTGGAGGAGGAGAACGCCGAGCTCCGGCGGCAGGCACGACACATGGTGAGAGGCTCAGCTGAGGTGCCACGCAGTGTCACATGGTGTTACGTGGTGTCCTCTCACGGTCATGCCCTCCCCAGGAGAAGGAGCAGCGTAGCCTGTGCTCACGGGCTGAGGGTCTACAGGAGGAGGTGAGCCTGGCAGCGGGGGCTACCCCAGTGGAGCAGTGCTGCAGGGAACCCCAGCCCCATTTCACCCCTGGCAGAACCAGCGGCTCCTCACTGAGGGCCAGGGATTGCGGGAGCAGATCCAGGCACAGGCAGCCCAGATGGCCAGCCTGGAGGTGAGCAGTGGCACAGTGACCGTGGTGGGTGGTGCTGGGGGCTGTGTTAGAAAGACGACAAGGAGTGTCCATGTCCCCATTCCTCTGCGCAGGCCCAGCTCTGCCGTGGCACTGCCCTGCTCTCTGCCCGGGATGCAGCCCTTGCCCAGGTGAGCACTACCCAGTGACACTGCCACCACCTCAGCTGTCGCCAGGGCCACCCCCAGCCCTCTCCCACAGCCCCTCACATCTGGGCCCTGTCCCACAGGCAGGGCAGCGGGCACAGGAGCTGACAGCAGCACTGGAGGACTACGAGCAGGTGGTGCAGGTATGGCATGTCTGGCCTTGGTGTGAGCCCAGGCAGTGGCCACAGAGCCCCTGGGCCACAGCAGGGCATAACGGTGCCCACCCTCTATGTGGGGGTCAAGGGCAGAGGTTGACAACCCCCTTCTCCCCCCAGGAATTGCGGCTGGAGACGACGCGACTGCGGCAGCAGCTGGGCCGGATGCGGGATGCCTGGGCCATGTACAGGGGGGGACATGTGGGTGGGGGACTTCCTCGAGACACTCCGGAATCCTATCTTGCCACCCCCACCCTTCTCTCCTTCCCACAGGCGCCCGTGGTGCCCACGTGGACAGCCAGACATCCAGGCCACGGCAGCAGTGAGCCAGGTAAGGGTGGGGTCTTAGGAGACCCCACAGAGTCCAGGCAGCCACTGACCCAGAGGCTCTGCCCAGGGGACAGGGGACATAGAGGTGGAGGAGGACACAGGGACAGCGCTATCCGGAGGAGGAGACCTGGTGGAGAGCAGTGAGGAGGTGGCCGAGGAAGTGCCCAAGGAGGTGGCCCCACAGGCTCCGTTGTCACCGTGGGCGCCATTGTCACCATGGGCTCTGGCGCTGCTGGCACTGCTGGCCCTGCTCTACCTCCTGCCCCGCCAGTGGCCACAGCCCCAGCTGCGCCACCGGAGCCCCCCGCCCCTGTGAGCCCCCCTTCCCCCAGTAAAGACCAGTTGGGTATTGCTGTGTCCACCCCAGTCTGTACCAGTTCTGCCAAACACTCGTCCCAGCCCGCCCAGTTGCTCCCACAGCAGGGTCAGAGTCAGGGTGTCAACATCAGCTTTATGGGTCCTGCGGGGGGCCATGCTGGGCCCCCCCATCTGTCCAGCTTCGGGAGATCCCGGTGTAGTAGCCCCCAAGGGCTTCCAGCAGGGAACCGGGTGTTCCCCATCTCTCACCAGTGGCTCAGGCCAGCCTGGACAGGGGCAGAGGGTGAGGACCTAATGATCCAGGGGCCTCCCCTGGTGCCCCTCAGGACATTCCCAATGATCCCACTAACCAGGAGCCCTACCAGTACCTGTGTCTGTCCCCAAGTCCTGCTCAGCGACTCAGGTCCCATCCTGCTCCAACGTCGGGGGTCCCTGTAAGGGCTGGGGGGGGCTGAGGGGAGGGATCTCCCAGTGCTCCCCAGTGCTCCCAGTGCCCTCAATCCTCCCACTGTCACCAGCGCTCCCAGTGACCCCAAGATACCCAGCACCCACAGTGTTCCCTGTGTCCCTATCACACACAGCACCCCCAGTTCTCCCCGTGCCCCCACCGCCCCCAGTGCTGCCAGTAACACCAGTGCCTCCGGTGTCCCCAGTGTCCTTCAGCACCCCTAGCATCCCCACCTGGGTACAGGGTCTCCTCCATAGCACCCAGGCCACCGCTGCCAGGCCCAGGGCCCCCCCAACTCCCCCCAGCAGCACCAGCCCATGTCCAGTGGAGCTGGGGGGTCCCTGCCTGGCCCCCAAGGTCCTCTCGTGCTGTACTGCTGGGCTGGTCAGCACCGGGCCTGGGGGAAGATAGGGATCAGCAGCTGCCCTGGTGGGGTTGAGGGGGGTCTCTCAGGGGTCCCAGAGGTACCTGGGCGGCAGCGCAGGTGGGAGCAGCCGGGGAAGTGTGGGGGTCTCCCTTGCAGCTCCCCCAGGTGCTGCGCGAGGGTCTCCAGCAGCTGCGACACGTTCACCGTCTCCAGCCGGACACAGCCCTGGGGGTCCTGGAGGGATGTCATAGGAACCCCCCCAGGTGACCCCTAACCCCTTCTGAACCACTCTGGGAAACCCTAGAAATGCCCCAGAGCTCCCACATCCCCCCAGGACCCCCAGAATTACCCTGACACCTGAGGGTAACCCCAGACCCCTGTGGGGTCCCCAGAGCCCCTCAGACCCCCAGACTCACCTTGGCCTCCCCAGGATCACCCCATAACCACCCACCAAGAGCCTCCCAACCCCCTTCCCGAGGACCCCCAGGACCCCCCAGAGCCCAGCCCAGGGCCCCCCAATCACCTGGATGTGGCACTCGGCCACAAAGTGGAGCTGGGCAAGGAGCGTCCTGAGCAGGGGAGCCAAATCCTTCCCCGCCACCTCCAACATTCGCTGCAGAGCCACCACCCCGAAGTGAAGCCCCCAGAGATCAGAGCAGCTGCTGTCCTGAGAGGGGCAGGGGAGTTCAGGATTTGGGGGGACACAGGTCAGGGGTCAGATGTGTCAGGGATTGCAGGAAGAGGGGAGGATTTGGGGGTCACACAGAATTCAGGGAGGGTCTTGCTCACCGGCTCTAGGTTGCTGGGCATCATCACAGGGTAGTCGAGGAGCAGCCAGGGGGTCTGTGGGAGGGGTCAGCGGGTCCCCAAAACAGCCCAGAGGGCTGAGGGGGGCACTCAGGGGGTCCCCAATGACTCTTTGGGGGTGGAGGGGTGCAGTTAGGGGGTTTTTGGGATCCACGATGGGGCCTTCCCTGGGGCATGAGGGAGACTGGGGGGGTTGGGGAGGCCGCAGGGGAATTCTTTGCCTCTCAGGGGGATCCAGGAGGTCCCGTGAGGATCCCAGAGATCGGAGGGGGTCCCAGGGTGTGCAGGAGGGGGTCCTGGGGGCGGGTCTCACCAGGTTGTTCAGGTGGGCGCTGAAGGTGCTGCTGACAGGGTTAAAGCCAAAGGAGCAGCAGCTGCTGGGGGCGGGCACGACCAGGAGGAGCAGGAAGGGCACCTGGGGGGGCACCGGGGGGGCTCTGGGCGTCCCGAGGGGTTCTTACGGGAGTCCCAGAGGGGCGTGGGGCAAATTGCAAGGGAGGGGTCCCCACTTACCAGAGCAGAGCTGGGGGGGGGCAAGTCCATGGCGCTGCTGAGCTGGGGGCAGTGTATGGGGACCCGCTACCACTCCCGGAACCACCCCCAAGACCCCCCCCGGGACCCCTCGGGCCGCAGCAGAGCTGTCGCCGAAAGTGAAAGTGGGACCGAGCCGGGAGGGGGCCCAGGAAACCGGAGGGCGCAGCGGGACGTCCTGAGCCTCCCCCTCCCTCCCCGTGGACCCCTGGCCACCCCCTCCTCACCCCGGGGACCCCCTCCCGAATCCCACGGGGACTGCGGCGCTCTGGACCCCCCGCCGGGCCCAGCAGAGCTTTGGGTGCGGCTGCCCCGAGCGAGGGAGGGGGGCCCGGGCGTCCGGACACGTGCAGGGGCGGGGCACCCCCAAAATATCCCCCCACTCCACCCCGACACCGCCCCCGCACCCCCCACATTCCCCAGAGAGACACGACAGCGGCTGCGGCTCGGAGCAGTTTACTGCGGTGGAGGTCGCGAGGTGGGGGGCACAGTGTAAGGTCCGAAATCCCTGCAGATTTGGGGGGTTCTGCGGGGGCTCTCAGGGACCGCCTCCCGGCAGCCAAAGAAAGTGGGGGCGGGTGCAGCGCAGCTCCAGCTCCCGCTCGGCGCCGGGAAGGGGGTCCTGCCCTGGGACCCCCAGGAGTCCCTCCGGGACACCCCAAATGCGGGGGACACTCACGGCAGAGGCCCAGTCGCAGTCCTGGGGGAACGACACAAGAGGAGACAGCTGGGGTGACGTCCCCCGCGCCCCAAATCCCCACCACAGCAATAGTCCCAAGGCTTGGGACCCCCTAAAATGTCACAGAGATCCGCCCAGTGCCACTGTCCACCCTCACGTCCACACATTCTGTCCTCCCCCACGCCCGTGTCGTTCCCCCCAACTCACCGCTTCCACCCCCCAGAGCCAGAGTCCATCCGGGTGCTGTCGTGCCAGGTGGGATCCAGACCCCCGGGAATTCCCGGGAAGCACCGTCAGGGCACCCCCCGGGAGCCCCGCGGCCACCAGAGCCTGGGGACACATGGGAAGGGGGGAGTGTCACGGAAGGGGGGTGTCCTGTACTGATGGGAGGAGACATGGGGGCTCCTGGAGGGTTTCAGAGGGGCACATAGGGGGTCAGAGGGGGCACATGGGGGCTCCCAGGGGCCGCGGAAGGGGACGTGTAGGGACTTATGGAGGGGGTCCTGAGGAGGTGTCACAGGTGTCACCCGGGGGTCCCGGAGGGGTCAGCCGGGGGGTCCAGGGGTTCCGCACCTTCCGTAGCCGTTGTGCGGGGCCAGATCCGCCAGGGGGCGCCACCACCACGACGCAGTTTCCGAGCGCGAGTGCGGGGGGGAGGAGCTCCAGAGCCAAGGGGTGGCACCGACCCCAGACCACGCCCACCACTCCGAGCGGCCGCCGTGTCACCAGGACACGCCCACCGGGCACCTCCTGCGGCGGGATTAGTCACGCCCCTTCAGAGGCCACGCCAAGTCGCCCAGGACACCTCCCATTTCACCGCCCGGTCCCGCCTCCTTTTTGGGTCACCCACTCAGGCTCCGCCCCCTCCCAGTCCCCACCCCTTTGATGGGCATACCTGTACGGCTCCGCCCATGCGCTCCACGTGCGCCGCCCAGCGCAGCAGCGCCCTCTGCAAGCTCCCGTTGGTGTCGCCATTGTCGCCGTCCTTGGGGGTCCCGTGTCCCCCCACCAGCGCCGCCGCCGCCCCCCGCAACACCCGGGCCCGCGACGCCCCCGGCAGCCGCCACCACCTGCGGTAGTCGGGGGCGCTGGGGACCGACCCCTCTCTCCAAGGGGTCCCATCATCGGGGACATCTCTGGAGGGGCCACCCCCTCTCCTCCCCCGTCACTCACCCCGGGGTGGCCCTGCGGGCGGCGGCCACGGCCTGAGCCAGGTCAGGATCGCCGGGGTCATCCACGGTCACCAGTGGGCTGGGACAGGAAACAGGGAGTCAAAGGGCATCGCTGCGGGGGGAACTCCAGGGGGGCACCGGGACCACTTGAAGAGGAAGAATCGGGGTCTTGAGGGGGACACGGGACCCTCTGGAGGGATGGGATGGGGCTTGCACCACCAGAAGGGGGAAGAAGGGGATCCTGGGAGTGTTAAACTGGGGTCCCAGTGGGGTCCAGGTCTCAAGAGTTCTTGTCCTGAGACCCCTAATCTGGGGTCTCCATGCTGGGAAGGGGTCCCTGTCCCATCAGGGCGTACCTGAGCAGCTCGTCCACCTTGGGGGGCGGTTCCCAGGGGGGGCACCTGAACTCTTGCAGCGCCTGGAGGGGGTGCAGAGCACATCTGCAACGGCACAGGATCCCCCCAACCTGGGAAGCCCCAAAACCCACCCCATTCTCCCCCGAACCATTCAGGAGGACCTATCCCAGGAAACCCCCTCATCCCTCCAGGGCTCCCCCAAACCCCCCTGCGACCCCTCCCAAACCACACAAGACCCCCCCCCCAGAGAGCTCCCTTGGGACTCCCCCACCTCATCCAGATCAGTGTCCGTGGCTCCCCCGGCACAGCCCCCACAGGGGTCCAGCAGGTCCAAGGTGTTGACCCACACCAGCCCCTGGGGCAGCCTGGAGAGAGGCCAGTGGTCAGTGCTGAGTGGTCACTCTGGGGCTCAGGATTTAGATGGGGATGACGGTCACCTGTTGGCCGTGTCCAAGGCCACAGTGATGTCCTGGGCCCAGACTGCAGCAGCCGCGGTTCGGGGCAGTGCTGAGGCCATGGCCACAGCTTCGGTGGGGCCACGCACAGGCAGCAGCACCAGCAACGGCCCCGGGGCCTGGCAGGGCAAGGGGACACTCAGGGGACCCCCGAAAGGCACCCCCAGGCCCCCTGCCCACCCCACCTCGCCCAGGGGCACCCACCAGCTCCCGGAGGCAGCGCGAAGTCGGGGCCACCCCCGAGATCAGTGTGGGGGGGTAGAAACGATCCCCCACCTCCGGCAATGGTGGCAGTGGAGCCTGGAAAACCTGGGGGGGGAAACAGGGGTTCCAACGAGCAGGGACCCCCAAAGTGCCACCCAGGGCGTCCCCAAACTGCCCCCAGGGGACCCCCAAAAGCCCCACAGCTGGTCCCGATATCCAGGAACATCCAAAATGCCCCCCAGGGGACCCCAATATCCAGGAACCCCAAAATTTTCCCCCAGATGACCCCTCCATCTCTCTCACAGGGGACCCAATGTCCAGGAACTCTCAAACTCGACTCCAACATCTGGAAACCCCCAAAGACCACATGCCCCTCCCCACCCCCCACCATCCCTCTGTGTCACCCCAATGTCCCCATAGCCACCCCACCCCTGGCTCCCTTTGTGTCCCACTCACCTGAGCCCCCTCCTCCCGTGCCTCCTGCACCACCCCCTCAGGCGGGGGAGCCCCAGGGGGCAGCGGCCCCACCTCTGTTTTGGGGTCCAGGGGGTCCCCAACCTGCAGCCCCCCGAGCCGGGCCCGGATCCGCCGCTCCAGCGCTGCCACCACTGCGTCCTGAGCCAGCACCACGCACCCCCCGCACAGGAACTGGGGACACGGTGGGCGGATGTCAGGGCAGCCTGTGACCCTCCAGGGGCCCCCCAGAAAAACTCCCCAAACCCCCCAAAAAAACCTCACAACCCCCCCCACCCCCCCCACAAAAATCCCCCCAAAAAAACCCTGAAAACCCCCTGAAATCTCCCCCCCAAAAAAAACCTGAAAAAAACACCCCAAAAAACCTCCCCAAAACCACCCCCAAAAACCCCCCAAACCCCACCAGTGCCGGGGGGTTGGCGGTGGTGGTGGCAATAGCAGAGGCTGCGCTGTCCAGGTCGGCTGAGTCAAGGACGATGACAACAATGCGGCCCCCCTGGGGACACCCCAGGCGTGGCCCCCGGCACGGAGACCCCCAAACCAGAGACTGCAGCTCCTCCTGGGGAAGGGGGGACAGCGAATGGGGACCCCCAGGCACACCTGGGAACCCGTGAACTGGGGGGGGGGGGTGGGAGGGGGCAGCACCCCGTTGTTGTCACCTCCCATTGCTGTGACATCGCTGTACCTGGGGGGCTCCGAGAAAGGTGACAGAGGTGACCTCAGGGTGGGCGCGCAGGGCCTTGCACAGCCCTGGGGGTCCTGCTAGGATGTTGAGGACCCCAGGGGGCAGCGCCGCCCCCTCCCCGCTGAGCTCCCCCAGCAGCAGCAGCGGCAGAGCTGTGGCCGGTGGGGACAGGACCAGAGCCGTGTTCCCTGTGAGGACACACCAAAATGTCTGGGACATCCCACAGGGACATCAGGACACCCCAGAATACCTGGGACCCCCGACAGGGCCATCAGGAAGCCCCCCAGACCTGGATTGCTCCCTTATTCCTTGGATCCCCTATTGTCCCCAAGGTCCCCAACTGTACCCTATATCTGCTCTCATCCCTAAGGTCTTCAGTTGTCCACAGAGTCACCACAGTTGTTCTCTGGATTCACAACTGTCCCCAACCTCAGAAACTGTCCCCCCCACTCCACTCACCCATGGCCAGGAGTGGCCCCAGTTTCCAGAGCAGTGCTGGCAGTGAGCAGGGACCCTCCAGGACCACGGCCACCACCCCTGGGGAACACACAGGCACGTCAGAGGACACGGGGAGGGGACAGGGGACACTGTGGGGACAGAGCCACTCACCCAGGGGGGTCCAGCCCTCCAGGCCAGGGGGGCCAAGCTGGGCCCCTGCCGCAGGCACCCTGAGCAGCCGCAGCCCCAAGTCCAGGTCAGCTCCGAGGGTCCGGCAGAGCGGCCGCCCACTGGTCAGGGCCAGCAGGGCTCCCATCGTCCCCCTGTGGTCACCTTCCAGCGTGGCAGCCAGCCTGGGGGGCACCGGGGACACAGCGGGGAACACGGGAGGGTCACAGGGGGGACACTGGGAGATGGCAGGGGGAGCATAAGAGGGTCACTGGGGACAGGGGGAACACTGGGGATGTGGGGGACAAGGGCAACCTTGGGTGTGACACTGGAACACACAAGGGAGACATCGGGAGAGTACACAGGGAACATTGGGGCGACACTGGGATGCACAAGAGGGACACGGGGACACCAGGGATGGAGTACACAGGGAGGGTTCAGGGGAAGCTTGGAGGGATTTGGAGTCACCCAGGTTCATTTGGGGTCATGCTGCCACAGGGGACAGGGAAACAGGGACAGGTCAAAAGTCACCTGAGGGGCACAGAGAAGGTCACTGGGAGTCACTGGAGATCACAGGGTCACTCACCGGGTCAGGCACTGCCCCCGCTGGGGTCCCCCCAGCCCCGCCCAGGCCTCAGCTGCTGCTGCTGCTGCTGCCACAGCTGCAGCAAGGTCCGAACTGTCCCCCGCTGGCACCACAGCCACTGTCCGGCCTGAGGACAGACAGGGTGTGACAGGCTGGCCACCAACTGCCATCCCGACCCCAAATCCTGACCCCCAATCCATGACCCTGATCCCAAACCCGGACCCCAGTGCCTTGCCCTGACTGTGACTCCCAAACCCTGACCCCAAATCCATGACCCTGACCTAATCCCTGACCCCAGTCCCTGATGCCTGAACCTGGCCCTGGTCCTGGTCTCGACCAGTGACCCCGAATCTCTGACCTTGACCCTTAACCCCCAACCCTGTCCCCATTCCTGACCCCCAATCCATGGCCCTGCCCGTAACCCGTGACCCTCAATACTGACCCTGACCTGATCCCCAATCCTTGACCCCAATCCATGACCCCCAACCCCTGACCCCAATCCTTGTCCCCTCCCTGTCCCCTCCCCATACCGGTGGCGGCCTCCCGGCACTCCAGGCTCGTCCTTCCCGGCGGCTTCAACCAGGTTCCGGCCACAAAGTGTCCGAGGCTGCGGCCGTGGGACTCCAGCCATGCCTGGGGAGAGATGGGGGGACACCCCTGGGACCCCCCGGCCCAAGCAAAGCCCCTCCCCTCCCCCAGAATGACCTTGGGCCCATGGGGGGACTTTGACCCCGACACACCCCAAGGGACGCTGGGCTTCCCCCGTGACCCCTCCAGTCCCAGAAACCCCTCAGGAACCCTCAGTGTCTCCCAGGACCACCCCATCCCCACGGGACCCCTAAAACCGGCCCCAATTCCCCCCAAGATGCTTCTCCCAGCCCCATTATTTCCCTCAGCTCCCCCAGACCACCCCCCAGTTTTTCAGAAGCCTCTCAAGAGCCCCCCTAGGTCCTCAGGGCCACGCCGAGGACGGCCAGGGTCCTCTCAGGAACCCACAGGGCCACCCAGGGGGACGCCCAGACCCCCCTCACTTCTCCCGGGTTGCTCCTGCCGGGGATCGGCCCCTCCTCCATCGTGGCGAAGATTTTGGGGACCGGGGGAACCCCGAGGAGCTCCAGAGCCGCCATCGCCGCCGAGGGGCCACAGAGACGGGGCGGGGTTGGACAGAGCAGCCCCGGGGCACCACCGGGACCGGGGCGGGTTGGACAGATCAGCCCTCAATGGTCATCGAGACGGGGCAGGATCGGCCAGAGCGGTCCCCAGGGACCACTGAGACGGGGCGGAAGGGGACAGAGTGTCCCCGTGTAACCATGGAGACAGGTCCCCGCCGAAGGCGGAAGTGACGGAACGTAAAAGAGCGGCGGCCGCGGTGAGGGCGGCCCGGGCGATTCCCGAGGGTTTCGGGACGTCCCGGACCGGGGGTCGTGGTGTCCGCCCCCGGATCCTCCCACATCCCGGCCCCTCAGGCCATGGCGGACCCGTCGCTGCTCTCGGCCGAGCTGGAGACGGACGAGGCAGAGGAGGAGGCGGCGCTGCGGCGGCTCCTGCTGCAGGTGGGTCCCGGGAAGGGTCCCGATCCCGATCCCGATCCCGATCCCGGTTGTGAAGCTTCGCCGTATTCCCGCAGGTGACCCCGGACCATGAGGAGCCCCCGCGCCCCGGCCCCGCCCGCGCGGTCACCCCGCAACCGGGTACGGGGGGGCTTTGGTGGATTTTCTGGAGGGTTTGGGGGATCCCCGCCGCCCCCTGACCCCATCCCGCATGTCCCGTGTCCCGTCCCCCCCCCAGGGCTGTGCGTGAAGACCCGCGCGGGGGGGGACAAAGTGTTCGTCAACGTTTGTCACTCGCCCGACGTGCCGCCGCCCCCCCCGATGTCCCCCGCGGGACTCCAGAGGCTCCTGCAGGACCCCCCGGGCCCCGACGGCGCCTTCCGGATCCCGATGAGCCTTGGGGAGCCCCACGCCGAGCTGGACCGAGGTCAGAGACCTCCCCGAAATTGTCCCCAAATTCCTCCTTCGCCAACCACTCCCCATGACACCAGAATTCTCCTGAAATCGCCTCAAATTCCACAGGAGGCCGGGGCTGCACCGCTTACGATGTGGTGGTGAATTCGGACTTCTTCAGGACACTGCAGGTGAGGGTCGGGGTGGGTAAATTGGGGTCTTGGGGGTTTGGGGGAACTCTGACTCTCCCTCGTCCCCCTAGGCTGATCCTTTGTATCTCGAGTTCTTCCTGACTGTGGCCATGGAGGGGCTGTCGGAGAAGTACGGGGTGGAACTGGAGCTCACTGGTGAGACTGGGGGAACTGGGAGGGTTCAGACGGGGCTAGGGGAATCTGACCCCCCCATGACTCCCCCTGCTACCCCCAGGCTGGCGGGTGCTGCGGAACCGGAAATTCCTGGGCTCCATCTCAGCCCAAAACATCCGGGCCCGATCCCGGCCTCACATCCAGGAGCTTCCGGGGTGAGTGGGGACCCCCCTGGGACCCATCCCCAAAAACTCCGGAGCCCTCCCACCCTGACCTGTGCCCCCCCCAGCCCCCCGGACCGACCCCAGTTCGTGGTGGTGGCCGAGCCCTCGGCCCAGGAGCCACAGGTGCTGCAGGCCCGGGTCCACCTGCCCCACGTGGTGAGTGGGGCAACTGGGGGGAACTGGGAAGTGCTGGGGTTGGGATATGCGGAGTTTCTCTTATTCCAGGAGGCTTCAGGGGACAATGGGGAGAGATTGGGAAATTCAGGGGGGCACTGGGAGGTGGGAGCAGGGTTGGGTTCCCAGCATCCTGGGGGCTACAAGGGGGGAACTGGAAGGTGCTGGGGGGGACTTGGGGGTTGGGATGGGGAGAAGTTCCACCATCCTGGGGGAGAATGGGGGTACCTGAGAGGCACTGGGGGGTGAGCAGGGGCTCCAGAGGTTAGGATGGGGAGGTTCCCATCATCCTGGGGGGGCACTAGGGGGAACTGGGAGGTGCTGAGGGTTGTGGTGGGGGGTACGGGTTTCCATGAGAATGGGGGGTTTAGGGGACAATGGAGAGCTCTCCTAAAGCCCAAGGAGGGGCTGGAGGTAATGTGGGCGGGTCCTAATCTGACCCCGCCTCTCTCGGCCCCGCCCAGGAGGGGGCGGGGACTCTCTGGCTAGGGCTGAGTGAGGAACGACTGCTGCTGGTCCGCCCGCCGCCAGGGGGCGCCGCCGCGGAGTGGGGGGCGTGTCCGCCAGGGGGCGCTGCGGCCGAGTCGGGGGCGCTGCTGGAGCTGGGCCTGCCCCTCCCCCCGGACCCCGCGCGGTGCCGCGCGCGCTTCCACCGCCGCTCCAAGGTAACCATGGCAACAGCGCGCTGGACACGCCCCCTCTTGCCGCGGGACACGCCCACACGGTGAGCACTTGGCGCCCCCTACAGGTTCTCACGGTAACGATGCCGCTGCGGGCGTGAGAGACACGGGACGCCCCGGCGGAACCCCCCTGAGAGCTTCCGCGATCGGTCTGGACCCTCCTGGACCCCCCACCCCAGGATCATCTTGGACTTCTCCTTGGGGTTTCCCTTCAGGACTCTCTGACCTCTTTGAGGCCTTTCTTGGGACGGTTCTGAACGCCCCTAGATATCTCAGGGACCCTCCACAAGATCCCCTGATCTCCGGGAACCCCTCTCCAGGATACTTCTGGACCTCCCACCCCGGAATTGTCACAGACTTCCCCTTGGGGACCCCCCTTATCCTTCCAGGTTCATCCTGAAACCCCCTCAAGACCCTCCTGTTCCTCCCTCCTAACCCTCCTGGCCCCTCTTCCTGCCCTCTGCATCCCTTTGGACCCCCCATGCTCCCTCCCATCCCCTTTTTTGTAGAAAACCCCCCAATAAAAGTTAAATCCAAACTGTGTTGTGTGATTGGCCGAGATCCTCCCCCAGCGCCCCCCCTGGGCAGCTCAGCCCACGCAGGGGGGGATTGGGGGGGATTTAGGGCTGAGCCGGGGCCGGGGGGGCCGGGGGGACTTCCCAGAGCTTCCCAGGAAGAGCTGAGAGGCCCCAGGAGCCACCGGAGGGCTCGGGGCGCTGTGGGGAGGGAGGGGGGGCACCCCCATCTGTCCCCTCGGTGTCCCCCGGGTGTCCCCGAGGGGGGACAGAGGTGTCCTGGGGGGCAATTCCCGGTGGTCCCTCGGGTCATGGTGCCCTGAGTCACCATGCAGTTCAACAAGGAGGAGTTCCGGCGCCAGGTGGGGGCCGGGCTGGGCCGCTTGCACAGGTGAGACCCCAAATTTGGGGTGTTGGAGACGTTGGGGGGGTCCTGGGGGGCTCGATGTGGGTTAGGGTTGAGGGGGTGGGTTGGGGGAGTGGTTGTGTCTGTGTCACCCCTCTTGTGACAACGGTGAGAGTCTGGGGCGGAAATTTGGGGTGGCTTTGGGGGGTTTGGGGTGTCCTGCGCATGTGTCCCCCCCCACCAAGCCCACGCGTGTCCATGCCATGCGTGTCCCCGTCCCTGTCCTCGTCCCCTCCCCGGCGCCGCCACCACGGGGGATTTAGAGCCTTTAATCTGCTGCCACCGCCGCCGCGGGGGGGGGGACATGGGGGGACCTGGGGACACAGCGGGGGGAAAAAGGACATGGGGGACATGGAGGGGGGCGTGGGGTGACCAGAGCCCCCTGCTGTCCCCTCCAGCGTGACCCGGAGAGCTCGGAGGGGCTCTGGGGGGCAGAAAGGACAAGGAGATGGGATAAGGGGACACGGAGGGGGAGGCTGGGGTGACCGGAGCGCCCCGTTGTCCCCTCCCAGGTTCCTGGAGCGGCGCCAGGATGACCCCGAGAGCCTGGAGCTGAGCTCGGGGGGAACGACCCCGACCCCGCCGCACCCCCCGGTGCTGGACTGCACCTTCTGCGGGCTGCCCCGGCGCTACGGGATCGCCATCCTGTGCGGGATCGGCTTCTGCATCAGCTTCGGCATCCGCTGCAACCTGGGCGTGGCCGTGGTTAGCATGGTCAACCCTGCCCACGGACAGGTACGGGGTCAGCAGTGTCAGCGGGGTCAGCACGGTCAGGTGGAGGGCGGGGACAGGTACAGAGGGGTACGGGTATGGGATCTGAGCAGGTGAAGGGGCAACGGGACCGAGGGACAGGTGTGGGGTCACTGGGGTGAGCACGGGTGTGGGAGGTCTGCTGGACAACGGACACAGACAGGTGGGGGGACACACCTGGACCAGCCCCACCCCAACAGGGCGTGTCCAGGGTGTGTCCCCCCTAGGCTGACCCCTCCCTGCCCTCTCCCAGCGCGCCCAGTTCAACTGGGACCCCGAGACGGTGGGGATGATCCATGGCTCCTTCTTCTGGGGCTACATCGTCACCCAGATCCCCGGTGGTTTCATCGCCCAGAAATTCGCCGCCAACAGGTCTGGGGGTCCCAGGGGTGGCCCTGAAGGGGGGGTGGCCCTGGGAGGGACAGTGGAGTCACCACTGTCACCTGTGACCCCTCCACAGGGTGTTCGGGTTGGCCATCGTGTCCACGTCGGTGCTGAACATGCTGATCCCGTCGGCTGCACGCACCCACGTCGGCTGTGTCATCGCCGTGCGCGTCATGCAGGGGCTGGTCGAGGTGAGGGCAGGGTCAGGTGGAGCATTTTGGGTGGTTTTGCGTGTTTTCAGGTCTTTCGTGAGATTTTCTGGTGAGTTTTGGCTGTTTTAGGATGTTTTGGAGTGGTTTTGAGGTGTTCAGGGGAAATTTGGGGTGGATAGGAGTGGGTTTGGGTGTTTTCAGGTGGGTTTGGGGTGTTTTCAGCCATTTCATATTGAGTTTCAGGGTGGTATTGTGTGTTTTCAGGTGGGTTGGGGGCATTTTTGGGTATCTTTAGGGTGTTTTGGAGTGGGTTTGGGTGTTTAGCTGGCCATTCCCGCACTCCCATTGGCCAGGGTGTGGCAGTGGGGCATGGCCGGGGTTTGGGTGTGTCCCTTGGTGGGCGTGGCCCGTATTGACCACGCCCCATTTTACAGGGCGTTACCTATCCCGCCTGTCACGGCATCTGGAGCAAGTGGGCCCCACCCCTGGAGAGGAGCCGCCTGGCCACCACCGCCTTCTGTGGTATTGGGGGCTACTGGGGGGCTACTGGAGGCTACTGCATAGCCTTTGGAGGGGCTGGGGGGCTACTGGCTGCTACCGGGGGTTCTGGGGTGCCACCATGGTCCCAGGGCTTCCAGTGGGGTGTGGGGCTGGACGGTGGGGGTCCAGGGGTGTCCTTGGCAGTCCCTGGGGTTTGGGGAGGTCTGGGGGTGTCCCTGGGTGTCCCTGGACAGCTGCTGTCCCCCACGAGCAGGGTCGTATGCGGGGGCAGTGGTGGCCATGCCCCTGGCCGGGGTCCTGGTGCAGTACACGGGGTGGAGCTCCGTCTTCTACGTCTACGGTGAGACCCCTGTCCCCCCCCCAGCGCCCCCTGATCCCCCTTAAACCCCCCGCCCCGGAACCCCCGGGAATCCTGACCCCCACCAGACCCCCCAGGGACCCCTCCCAATGACATCAGTGACCCCAGTGACCCCTCCCAGTGCCCCCAGTGACACCAGTGCCCCCCCCAGGCAGTTTTGGGGTGTTCTGGTACCTCTTTTGGGTGCTGGTGTCCTACGAGAGCCCCGCCCAGCACCCCACGATCTCCCCCGAGGAGCGCAAATACATCGAGGAGAGCATCGGCGAGAGCGTGGGCAGCAACCCGCTACTGGTCAGACTGGGAGCACTGGGATGGGCACTGGGAGGGGCACTGGGAGGGTCATGGGGGGTCACTGGGGGTCACCAGCGATCGGGAGGTCACAGGGGGCCAAGGGCCATTGGGGTTTCATTGAAGGGTCATCAGCAGGTCACCAAAGGGTCATCAGGGCCACCAAAATGTCACTGTGACCACCACACTTTGGGCCACCAAGGCCACATACGAAGTCTGGGTGCTTCATCCCATGGGAATGGGGACCAGACCTGGGTTGGGGATGGTGTGGGGGGGGTCACTCCAAGTGGTCAGCCTGGTCAGTGGCCACTCCCTGTCCGCAGCTGGCCACGCCCTGGCGCCACTTCTTCACCTCGATGCCTGTCTATGCCATCATCGTGGCCAACTTCTGCCGCAGCTGGACCTTCTACCTGCTGCTCATCAGCCAGCCCGCCTACTTTGAGGAGGTTTTCGGCTTCGAGATCAGCAAGGTCAGACCACAAAAACCCCGCAAAACACCCCCAAAACCCACACGCAAAAATTCCACAAAAAGAACCAAAAAAAACCCCAACCCCGCTAAACCCCCCACAAAAAACCCCACCCCGCTGCAGGTGGGGCTGCTCTCGGCACTGCCACACCTGGTGATGACCATCGTGGTGCCCATCGGGGGCCAGATTGCCGATTTCCTGCGCTCCCGCGGGCTCATGTCCACCACCAACGTCCGCAAGATGATGAACTGTGGCGGTCAGTGAGGAGACAGGGGACAGGAGGGGACGTCGGGGACATCAGGAGCCTTGGGGATGACGGGGATATTGGGGACATTGGGGGGGGGAAACAGGGAGGACACGGAAGGGACATGGGGGACAT
Source organism: Lichenostomus cassidix (assembly GCF_008360975.1). NCBI lineage: Eukaryota > Metazoa > Chordata > Aves > Passeriformes > Meliphagidae > Lichenostomus > Lichenostomus cassidix. The sequence continues at coordinate 46,449 of NW_028147440.1, forward strand.
GGGGACATGAGGGGGGGATTTGAAAGGACTAAAAAGGGAGCAGTGGAACCCAGGGAGGACATGGGGACACCTGGGAGGAAACGAGGGGACACGGAGGGGACACAGAGGGGACACGGAGGTGACTGCAGGTGACAATGTTCCCTGCAGGGTTTGGCATGGAGGCCACGCTGCTGCTGGTCGTAGGCTACTCCCACTCCCGGGCTGTGGCCATCTCCTTCCTGGTGCTGGCCGTGGGATTCAGTGGCTTCGCTATCTCCGGTGGGGACAGGGGACGGCGGGATGGGGGGTGGGGACAGCAGGGGACACGCATGACATCCCTGGCTCCCCAACAGGGTTCAACGTGAACCACCTGGACATCGCCCCACGCTATGCCAGCGTCCTCATGGGGCTGTCCAACGGCGTGGGGACACTGTCCGGCATGGTGTGTCCCCTCATTGTGGGGGCACTCACACGCCACAAGGTGGGTGGACAACGGAGGGGGCCTCGGGGGTTTGGGGGCACCAGGAGCTGGGGAGGGACAGTGGGACTTGAGGGGACACCATGGGACTGGGGCAGGGGGAAGTGGGACCGGGGGAGGGACAGTGCTACCTGAGAGGGACAAAGGGAGCCGAGGGGACAATGGGGCCTGAGGGGACACAGTGGGACCAGAGGAGACGCAATGGGACTGGGGGACAGTGGGATTGGGTGCCACAGTGGGACCAGGGGAGGCACAACTTTACCTGGGGGGCCAGAATGGGACCGGGGCGGGGGGCACGAATTTTGGGGGCCGCGCTGGGCCACTGTCACTCACCGTATCGCTTGGCCCCGCCCACTTGCCTTGTTCCCGCCCTCTTTTCACTCCCTACTTGACCACGCCCTACTCAATTCACTCCGCTTTTGGCCGGTCCTGCCTTGGCCACGCCCTCTCCTTTCCCCTGACCACGCCCCCTCATTTGCATCCCTCCCTTGGTCACGCCCCTTTTCATTCATCCCGCTCGGCCCGCCTTCTCCCCGCGCTGATTGGTCGCTGCCGGGCGGCGGCGGGCGCTGATTGGCCAGACGCGCGAGGAGTGGCAGTGGGTGTTCCTGATCGCCGCGCTCGTGCACTACGCGGGCGTGGCTTTCTACGGCGCCTTCGCTTCCGGGGAGCCGCAGCCGTGGGCGGAGCCTCCGCGGGAGGAGGCGGAGCCTTTGGCGCCGGGCGGGGCCAGCGACGAGGAGGAGGAGGAGGAAGGGGAGGAAGAAGGAGGAGGGGTCGGTGGGGGGGGACCGCCGGGAGGGCCCCCCGCGAGTTACGGGGCCACCGGCACCACCCCCGCCCCCGGGACCCCCCACGGGTGACGCCGGACACCCGATGGGATGTGCCCCAAAAAAACACTTCCCCCCCACCAGGGACCCCCTCAAGACCCCCCAGGGAGCCACCGGGGAGCCCCACCCTCCTGCTGTGCCCCACAAGATCCCCAAAAGCCGGGTCCCTCCTCCGCTGTACATATATAAATACAAAGAGCGGCGGCTCGAGAGTGTGGAGTGCGGTACTGAGGGTACTGGGAGGCACTGGGAGGCACTGGGAGGCACTGGGAGGCAATGGGGGGGACTGGGGGGCAACGGGAAGTCTGGCGGGTGGTACTACACATACTGGGGGGCACTGGTGGGGATTCTGGGGCTTCTGGGGGAGCACGACGGAGGTCTGGGAGCGGGTCCTACAGATACTGGAGGAGCACCGGGAGATACTGGGGGGCACTGGAGGTGGTTCGGGGGACACTGGAGGGGACCGTGGGGACACTGCGGCGGTTTCCCGCCCAAGCACACCCCCCGCTTTCGCCCTCAATGGTTCCTCCCGGCGCGTCTTCGTTCCCCTGTGCGCCAGAACGTCACTTCCGCCCCTGCCTTGGCGTCGCCGCCGGAACAGGCGACCCCGCGGCGCGCAGTGGGCGGAGCCTCTTTGGCGAGCGGGCGGCGGCCATGGCGGAGCCGCGGGTGCGGCGCGGGGGAACCGGGGGCGGTTTGGAGAGGGTTTGGGGGTCTGGGGTGGCACCGGAGGGGTCGGGGAAGGGGCTGAGCAGGGAGGGGGCTGCAGGGAACCGCGGGCGGGCGGCGGGGGGCGCGCGGGGAGCGGCCACGTGGAGGCCCCGCGGTGCGGCCTGAGCCCCGTGAGGCCCAGCCGCGCTGAGACCTCACGCGGTGCTCCCCGGTGGCGCAGGTTCTGGTGATCGACGGCCGCGGGCACCTCCTGGGCCGGCTGGCGGCGATCGTGGCCAAGCAGGTGCTGCTGGGTGAGTTCCGGACCCTCTCCTCATCACCCACCGGGAATCCCCCGGGGTCACCGGCCCCCCGCCTCCCGCGCCGTGATGAGCCCATCCGGCTGTCGAGTTTCGCGACAATGAGAGCCGCCTCCATGCACTACCAGCTGAGCGCGGGGGGGATTGAGGGGACCGGGGGGTTAGCGGGAAGTCCGGGAAAGAAACCGGAGGGAAAACCGGGACGGGCCCCGGGCTCGGCCCCTGACCCAACCGGGCCCCGCTGTCCCCAGGCCGCCGCGTGGTCGTGGTTCGCTGCGAGGGCATCAACATCTCCGGGAATTTCTACCGCAACAAGCGTGAGTGTGGGGATCCCATGTTTGGGGGGAAATACCGGTTTTTGGGGAGGATTCCGGCGTTTCCGGGTCTGAGGGAATTTGTGGGAAGTTTCCAGGAGGTTCTGGGTTCTTGATGCACCCCCGGAACCCCCGTTTTGGGGAATTTCAATTCCTTTCCTAGTTTATGAAGTCCCAGGCAGCTCCCACTTCCAGAATCCCCCATTTTGGGGGATATAAGATTTTTTCCCAATCCTGGTAGTTCCCAGACCCCGTTTTTAAGGAATTTAATTCATTTTCCATCCTAGTAATTTTTCCAGACTTGTTTTGGGGGGATTTAATCCCTTTTCCCATGTCACTAAAGTTCCTTTGGAGAGGATTTAACCCCTTTTCCCGTTCCTGCGAAGTTCTGGCATTCCCAGACCCCATTTTGGGGGGATTTAAGCTTTTTTCCCATCCCAGTTAAGTTCCTAACGATTCCTGAAGCCCACCCCCCTATTTTTAGGTAAATTTCACCCCTTTTCCCACACCACAGCCCCATTTGAGGGATTTCACCCCATTTTGCCCCACTCCAGTGAAATTCCTGGCGTTCCTGCGGAAGAGGATGAACACCAACCCTTCCCGGGGCCCTTTTCACTTCCGAGCCCCCAGCAGGATCTTCTGGCGCACTGTCAGAGGTAAGCAGGACCCCCAGTATTCCCCCGGAGTTCCATCAGAAAAATACCCCCAGAATTCCCCCTGATCCTGGTGTTTTTTGTCTCGAACCCAGGAATGCTGCCCCACAAAACCAAGCGGGGCCAGGCGGCTCTGGAGCGGCTCAAGGTGTTCGATGGGATTCCCCCGCCCTACGACAAGGTGGGGACCTCACAAATCTGACCTTGGAATCCCCAGATTTCCCCACAAATCCCCCCTCTAGGACCTCCCAAACCCAGCCCTAGGATGCCCCAAATTCCACCCAAAACCCTGGTGTCAATGATGTCACTTTTACCTACATTGTTTGACTCTCCCTGAGAAAAGTTCCTAATCCTGAGACACCTGGAACCCCACAAATCCCATAAAATCCCCCCCAAAACCTCCCAAGGGACCCAGGAAACTCCCTGAGGGACCCCAAAAGACTCCAAAATTTCCAAATTTTCCAGCGGAAGCGGATGGTCGTTCCAGCTGCCCTCAAAATCATCCGGCTCAAACCAACGCGCAAGGTGAGTTTGGGACAGGGGGGTTGTGAGATTTTTGGGGATTTCAGGGAATTTTGGGGGGATTTTATGGGATTTGTGGGGGTTTATAGGATTTGGGGGGGCTTTATGGGGTTTTGGGGTCCCCCTGAGCTCCCAGTATCCCCCAGTTTGCCGTGCTGGGCCGTCTGGCGCACGAGGTGGGCTGGAAGTACCGCGAAGTGACAGAAGCACTGGAGGAGAAGAGGAAGGAGAAGGCGAAGATTCGTTACAACAAAAAGAGAAAGATGATGGTGAGAAAAAAAAAAAGTTCCCCAAATCCCTTGGGATGGTGTGGGAGGACGCCAGAACAGTGAAAGGTCTAAAAGCAGGCAGGGAAGATCCCAGAAAATGGGTAAGGGACTCCCAGAAAAATTGTGGGACACCCCAAAAAAAACTCACTGGGAGGGAAAATGGGACGGAAAAGCCTTAGAAACCAGGGAAAAACCCTAAAAACAAGAAAAAAGCTCTAAAAAGGGGGGGAAAGGCCCAAAAGGGGGGTGAAACCCTAATTCCTAGGGGAATTCAGGGATGGAGGTGCCAGAGGGGGGATTTAAGAACATCCTGATTGCTGATTTTTTGGGTTTTTTCCCTCATTTTTCCCAATATGTCCTGTTTCTTCTCTGATTTCCAGAGCCTGCGGCGCCGGGCCGAGCGCAACGTGGAGAAGAAGGCAGCGCCGTTCACAGCGGTGCTGCGGCAGCACGGGGTCCTGCTCTAATAAACCCAAACTGGGACGGACTGGGACGAACTGGGAGCCTCCGGGTCTGACTGGGAGTGTCCAAGTCTTAGTGGGATGCACTGGGAGGAAATGGAAGTGACTGGGTCTGACTGGGCTAAACTGGAAGCAACCAGGCTGGATTTTGGGGAGGTTTTCAAGTATTTATTGTGTGCCAGGTGGGCAACGCCTGAGCTGCCATGGTCACCCCAGGGGTCACTCCAGCGGTCACTCCGGGGGGTCAGCGCTCACGTGGGAGAGTCCCACCCCCACCTGCTCCCGGGCTTCGTCCAGCAGACGTGCGATGACCTCGCTCTCGGCCAGCGGCATCACCGGGCTCTCAGTCAGTCCTGGGGGGCACCGGGGGGGTCAGCACCCCCTGGGACCAACCCCAAATCACAGGATCTCCCCCAAAATCCCATGATTTCCTGCTCACCCTGCAGGAGACACTCCCGAACGTGCTGGGCCTCGTAGCGAAACCCAGTGCTGTGGGGGAAGTTGAGGGGCTCCGATGGTGGAGGCAGCGGAAAGGACTCACGGTGACCCTTCCAGTGCAGCTCAGTTGGGCAGTTCATGTGGCTGGGGAACTGCAGGAGGACATGGGGAGGCAGTCAGGGACACCCCAGCCCCAAAAAAATAACCTAAAGCCCCACAAAACCTCAAAAAAACTAAAACAAAAAAAAAAGTCAGCCAAGAACAACCCCAAACCCCACCCCCCCTAAAATCTGGGTTTTCCCTCCAAAAACCTCAGATTTGGGATTTTTAACCCTGAGGGATCATTTGATTCCTTCCCCCCCAAATTTTTATTGTCCCCCCCATTTTTGGGGTACCTCAGCCCAGCCTTGGGGCCCCCCCAGGGCTGCTCCCCCTGGGAGCTCTGCAACCATGGAGAAGGTGAGTGCGGCCAGGCCCTTCCCAGGGAATTCCAGGGTCACTATCACTGTCTCATCCACACCTGGGACAAGAAAAACAGGGGGAAAGGGGGGAAAATGAGACAAATGAAAATGGGGGTGAAAAGTTAAAAAACGGGTAAAGAGAAGAGGAAATGGGAAAAAGGAGTTCAAATGAGACACGGAGAAAAAGGGAAAGGGGGGAAAAGGGTGCCCCCAGTCTCTTCCCAGTGCCCCCCAGTCCCTCCCAGTCCCATTTCTTATCCTTGTAAGTGCTGTTTTTCCCCTAGAAGTGCCGCGGTTTTTCCTGACAGTGCCTCCCAGTCCCTCCCAGTGCCCCTCAGTCCGTACCAGTAGGGTGCAGCACGCCGTGAGCCCGCAGGGTTTTGGGAGGGCAGCCGCCCCCGAGCAGGGCCACGGCCGTTTGCAGCCCGTAGCAACCCAGGTCCAGCAGGACCCCCCCGCCCAGCCCCGGCTCCCGCAGCCGCGGGACTTTGGCCAGGTCGAACCCGAGCTCCCCCCGCAGCACCAGGGGGGAGCCCAGGGCTCCTTCGGCCGCCATCGTCCGGAGTCGCTGCCAGGCCGGGAAAAATCGGGTCCAGAAACCCTGTTGGGAGAGAGGGACTGGGAGTGCTGGGAATGCTGGGATGGGGATCACTGGGATCACCGGGATCACCGGGAATGCGATCCCCGGGATGGGGCCGCACCTCCATGAGGAAGACCCCGCGTTCCCGGGCGGTCCTCACGAGCTCTGCGACCTCGCGGGCATTGAGCGCCATCGGCTTCTCCATGAGCACGGCGCGGCCCCGGCGCAGGAACAGCAGCCCGGTGGGCAGGTGGGCGGGGTTCACCACCCCCACGTACACCACATCTGCGAGGGGACACCCCAAAATTCCCGTCAGGGCACCCCAGAAAACCCCCACCTCTAAAAGCCCCCAAAAATTAAATACCAGAAAAAACTCAAAATCTCACCAAAAATACCCAGAAAGCCCCCGAAATACCCTGAAAGTCCCCCAAAACTCCCTCAGAATACCCCAAACACCTGTAGGATCCCTAGAATCCCTGTAGGGCTCACCTACGTCGGGATCTTCAGCCAGCTCCTCGTAGGATCCATAGGATCGGGGCACCCCAAAACGTCGGGCAAAGGCCTGGGCGCGCCCCAAATCTCGGGCAGCCACGGCTACCACCTGCGGAGGGGACACCCGAGGGGTCGTGGCGACCCCAAAAACCCGTGGAAACCCCAAAACCCCCCAGATTTAGGGGGAATGCCACTATTTGAGAGATCGGGTCTACCCGGGCGGTGGAATTAAGTGGGGAGGGAACACGCCCAGGTTTTTTAGGGACACCGCCAGGTTTTGAGGGTTCCCAGGGACTGCGGGGGTTTCCCCCCTCCCCAAAGGGGCCCGCGTTGTCACCGTGTGCTCCGTGGGGGGCAGGGTCTTCAGGGCCACCACGAAGTCGTGGCTGATGGCCCCGGCCGAGCAGATGCCCCAGCGGGTGGGGCCCGGGGAGGCCCCGGGCTCGGCTTTGGGGGGCTCCGGGGTGGGGCACGGCTCCGGTTGTCTCTTCCTGTCCCGCTCCATGTCGCGGTCCCGGTCCCGGTCCCGATCCAGGCCAGCACTTGCCGGGGCATGAATGGAGCCCCGCCCGCCCCACCCCCACGCGTGGGAAGCTCCCCTGCGCCCCTCCCCCCGCTCACGCAGGGGTGGGGGAGGGGTGGGGTGGGGGTGGGGTCATGGGGTGGGGCACACCAAAATGGGGAGGGGGGGCGGGAGCTGCCCCTGAGACACCTAGGAGGGACCGAGGGGATTTGGGGGGATTTGGGCGGACGCAGGGACTTGGGGAGGATTTCGGGGTCCCCGGGGTGACGGGGGGTCCTGGGGATCTGTGGATTTCGGGGATTTTTGGGGTTCCCGGGCGGTTACGAGATTTTGGGGATTTCGGAGGCCCCGGAAGCTCGGGGGTCCCGGGGGTTTCGGGGGTTTCGGGGGTCCCGGGGTCCCTTCCCGGCCTTTTCATTCATGAGGTGACGGCAGGGGCGTGGCCACAGCTCCGCACGTGCCGGGACTCCGCCCCCTCTGCGCGGCGCCGCGCTCCCATTGGTCAGACACCGCAGGGAGGCGTGACCGATATGCAAATCACTGTCGGGAGGAGAAATTATTTTATTAATAGCCTGGGGGCGTGCCGGGGGGGGTGGGAACCGGGGCGCTCTCGCTGATTGGCCGCGGGGCGACGCGCGGCCATTGGCTGCGGGCGGGGGCGGGGTGGAACGGCGCATTTCTATTGGCTGAGGCTGAGGACGGGGCACTGCGGCGCGTTTCTATTGGTGAACCGGGGAGGGACAGGACGGAACGGCGCGCTCCCATTGGCCGAGAGCGGGAGCAGCGGTGCCTGGAGCGATGGCGGCGGCGGCGCTGCGGTCCCGGGCCGGCGGAGCGGTGAGAAGGGGGGAACAAGTGCCACCAGTGCCACCTCCCAGTGACCCCTCCCAGGGCTACCGGTGATGCCAGTGACCCCACCCAGGGCTCCCAATGACCCCTCCCCGTGCCCCCAGTGACCCCTCGGGGCTCCCAGTGCCACCTGTGACCCCTCCCACTGACCCCTCCCAGTGCTCCCAGTGCCCATCCGAGTGTCCCCAGTGCTCCCAGTGCCCATCCCAGTCCTCCCAGTGCCTCTCCCAATGCCCATCCCACTCCTCCCAGTGCCCCCAGTTCCTCCCAGTGCCCCCCAGACCCTTCCAGTGCCTGCCCCAGTGCTCCCAGTGACCTTCCCAGTGCTCCCAGTCCCCTCCCAGTCTTCCCAGGCCCTACTGGAGCCCCTCCCGGTACTTCCAGTTCCCCCCAGGCCCTACTGGGGCTCATCCCAGTGCTCTCAGTGTCCTCCCAATTCTTCCCAGTGCCCCCTAATCCCTCCCAGTGACCATCCCAGTGCTCCCAGTGCCCTCCCAGTACTTACAGTGCCTGTCCCAGTGTCCACCAGTTGCTCCCAGTCTCCCCCCTCGTCCTCCCAGTGCCCCCCAGCCACTCCCAGTGCCCGTCCCACTTGCTCCCAGTGCCCGCCAGTTGCTCCCAGTCCCTATCCCAGTCGCTCCCAGTCCCTATCCCGGTTGTTCCCAGTCACTCCCAGTGCCCCCCAGTTGCTCCCAGTGTTCCCCCACGTCCTTCCAGTGCCGCCCAGTTACTCCCAGCCATTCCCAGTGCCGCCCAGTCTCTCTCAGTCCCTATCCCGGTTGTTCCCAGTCACACCCAGTGCCCCCTAGTTGCTCCCAGTCACTCCCAGTGCCTCCCAGTTGCTCCCAGTGTTCCCCCACGTCCTTCCAGTGCCCCCCAGTTGCTCCCAGCCGTTCCCAGTGCCCCCCAGTTGCTCCCAATCCCTATCCCAGTTATTCCCAGCTGCTCCCAAAGCCCGCCAGCTGCTTCCAGAGCCCCCCAGTTGCTTCCAGTTGCTCCCAGTGCTCCCAGTCCTGCGTGTCTCCTGCGATGGCGGCACCGGAGGGGTCAAAGTCCGGTCGGGAGGGGCAACAGGAGCAGGGCCTGGACCCCTCCCTTCCCTCGGCCACGCCCTCCCCGCTACTGGGGCAAACTGGGGCCAAATGGGGTGAACTGGAGCCAAACTGGGGCAAACTGGGAGGGTCCTGTCCCCACCCAGGTCCTGGCGACGCTGCTGCGGCCCCGGCGTGGCTACAACAGCACCTTCCGGGTGAGTGGGGGATCGGGATCCCCCAAATACACCCAAAACTCCCCAAAGTCCCCTCAAATCTCCCCAGAACCCCCCAGGTGACCCGCGGATCCCCCCCAGGCCTCGGAGCTGGAGGTGGAGCGCTCAGGGACCCCCAGGACCCCCCCGGCCCCCCAGGACCTGGTGTTCGGCAAGGTCTTCACTGACCACATGCTGATGGTGGAGTGGAGCCGGGCGGAGGGCTGGGGGCGCCCCAAAATCCGCCCCTTCCAGGAGCTGCGGCTGCACCCCGCCTCGTCCGCCCTGCACTACGCCGTGGAGGTCAGTAGGACCCCAAAAACACCCCCGGAACACCCCAAATTCCTCGGGACTCCCTAGATCACGCCGGGACTCCTGGGACCAAACCCGCCTGGGGCCTCCCCGCAGCTCTTCGAGGGTCTCAAAGCTTTCCGGGGCGACGACGACAAAATTCGGCTTTTCCGCCCCGAGCTGAACATGGAGAGGATGAGGAGATCAGCGCGCAGGGTCTGCCTGCCCGTGAGTGGGGTGACCCCAAACCCCCCCAAACAACCCAAAAAAACCCTAAAATAACTCCAAATAACCCAAAAAAACCCTCAAAATTCCCCCAAATAACCCCCAAAACGCCCCCACAAGTCCCTCCCAGTGCTCCCAGTTGCCCTTTCCCACAGGAGTTCGACGGGCAGGAGTTCCTGGAGTGCATCCGGGCGCTGGTGCGGCTCGAGGGGCGCTGGGTGCCGCGGGACCCCCAGAGCAGCCTCTACATCCGGCCCACCTTCATCGGCACCGAGGTGGGGAGGGGGCGGTGGGTCTGGGGGGGATTTGGGGGGTTTTTGGAGGGATTTGGGGAGGGTTGAAGGGAATTTTGGGGATTATTGGAGCTTTGGGGGGATTTGAGGGAACTAGGAGGAATGTGGGGGGTTTGGGGAGATTTGGGGGAATTTGGGGTGGTTATGGTTTTGGGGGAGTCGTGGGGAGGGTTTGGGGAGGTTATTGCAGTTTGGGTTGGATTTGGGAGGAGTTTTGGGGGTTTTAGGGGATCCTGGGTCATTTGGGGTCTCTGACTTGTCCCCCCTCAGCCCACGCTGGGGGTCTCACCCCCCGGGCGGGCGATGCTGTTCGTGGTGATGTGTCCGGTGGGTCCCTATTTCCCGGGGGGGCTTTTCGCCCCCATCCAGCTCCTGGCTGACCCTCAGCACGTCCGGGCCTGGCCGGGGGGAGCCGGACACTGCAAACTGGGCGGGTGAGTGACCACTGCGGGGAGAACTGGGGACTCTGGGGGTGATGGGAAGGGTGCTGGGGGGGGCTGGGGGTCCAGGGGAGGTTTGGGGGATCCTGAATGGGTTTGGGGAAGATTTGAGGGGTACTGGAGGAGTCCCACTCTTTGAGCACTCTATGGGTTTTTCTCCCCGTGTTTCTTTGGGGATTTGGGGGTTTTTGGGGTTGTTTTGGGCCTCCCCAAGCTGTGCCCCCCCAGGAATTACGGGCCGTGCCTGGAGCTGCAGGAGATCGCCCGCAACCGCGGCTGTCACCAGGTGCTGTGGCTGTATGGCCCCGAGTGTCACCTCACTGAGGTGGGCACCATGAACCTCTTCGTCTTCTGGGAGCGCCCGGATGGGGGTACGGGGGGGTTGGGGGGTCCGGGAGGGTTTTGGGAGGAATTTTGGGGTCCCGGTGGAATCTGGGGGGTCCTGGAGGGTGCTGGGAGGAGTTTGGAGGGGGCCTGAGGGGGCTTGGGAGGTCCTGGGGGGGTTGGGGGGAGTTTGGACGGTCCTGAGTGGGGCTTAGATGGAATTTTGGGGGCCATGGGGGTTTCTGGACTGGTCTGGGATGGTTCTGGAGGTCCTGGGGGGGTCAGGGGTGACCAACGTCCCCCTCCATCCCCACCAGGGCTGGAACTGGTGACCCCTCCCCTGGACGGGCTGATCCTGCCCGGGGTGACCCGGCAGAGCCTCCTTGAGCTGGCCCGGCAGTGGGTATGGCAGGTTTGGGGGCACCTGGGGGGGTTTGGGGGGTTTGGGAGGGGTTAGAGAGGATTTGGGGAGGTTTGGGGGGCTCCCGGGAGGAACTGGGCAGCATCTGGGGAGCTGTGGGTGAGTCTGGGGGTGTCAGGGAGCATTTGGGAGGTCGGGGGTGGGTTTAGGGAGGATTGGGGGGCAATTTGGTGGGGATTTAGGGCAATTTTGGGGTTTCTAAGGAAGATTCATGGCAATTGACAGGGCCTGGGGGTGTTGTGGGGACACAGGTGGACACAGGAGGACACAGGAGGACACAGGGGGACACTGGGACCTCCCCCGACCCCCGTTTTATCCCCCGTTTTATTTAGGGTGAATTCGAGGTGCGCGAGGCCCACCTGCCCATGAGCAGCGTTTTGGGGGCGCTGCAGGGGGGGCGACTCCGGGAGATGTTTGGGGCTGGCACTGCCTGCATCGTCTGTCCCGTGGGGGGAATCCTCTACAAGGACGAGGTTTGGGGGTCTGGAGGTGTCTGGGGGGTTATGGAGCTGGGGGTTCTGGGGAGTTCGGGGAGGGCTGGGAAGGGCTTGGGGGAAATTTGGGCATCTGGGGGGGGTTGGGTGAGTTATGGGGTCTTGGCAGGGTTGGGGTGGACTTTGGGGGGGATTTGGGGGTCCTGGGGGTGTTAGGGGATCCTGGAGTGGTTTGTGGGATTTGGGGGTTCCCGGGCGGGGTTTGGGGTCCCGCTGACCCTCCCTTTGTGTGTTCCCCCCCAAAAAAGCTGCACGCAGTGCCCACCATGGAGAATGGCCCCGAGGTGACCGGGAGGTTCCTGCGGGAGCTCCACGACATCCAGGTGACATTCGGGGCGTGGTCCCCATCCCGGGGGGTTCCTGGGTCGGGGGGGATCCTGGGGGAGTCCCCGGTTTGGGGGGAACAGGGGGGAATTGGGGGAAGCTGGAGGGGAACAGGAAAAGGAGGGAGAATCCCAGTGGGACTGGGGGGGAGTCCTGAATTTGGGGGTCCTGGAGGGTTTGAGGGTGGTACAGGGGGGGAAACTGGGGGGAAGACGGGAAAGAGAAGGGTGGGGAATTTGGGGATGGGTCCAGAGGTGTCCCCTCCCCTGCTGACCCCCCCTTTTTGTGTCCCCCCCGCAGTACGGCCGAGTCCCCAGCCCGTGGGCCCAGCCTGTGTGACCCCCTGGAAATGGGGCCAAGACCCCCCAAAATGGGGCACAGACACCCCGAAAAAAACCAGCACCAGACACTCCTGGAGGGGGGGCGACCCCCCAAAATACACCAAAAATGGGGGGGGTACAGGATATCCCCTTCCCACCAAAAACAACCCTGGGGGAGTCTCAAATTCCCCCCTCAAAACACTCCAGAGCCGTTTTTGGGGGAATCCCAAATCCCCCCCAAGCACTCCAGACCCCCCAGCTCAGCCCCTCCCCCCCGTGCAATACTCTGAGCTGACCCCTCCCTCCTCCCCCTCCCCAATTTTGGGGTCTCCCCTCAATATGGGGGTCCAACCCCCCCAGTGCCTTGGGCCCCCCTTGAGCTTGCAAAGCCTTAAACGCCCCCCCCACCCCCCAAATTTGGGAGATGCCCCCCCTCTGTTTGGGACCCCTCCCCCACCAAAGGTCAGAGGGGGTCAACAATAAACAGCAGTTAATGATTAATAAGTGATTGTGTAATTAGTGGTGATTAATGGGGAGGGGATTATTGGAGAGGGGTTGATGGGGAGGGAGAGGGAGAGGATGGAACCCAATGTCCCCAGTTTCCCAAATACCCCCAAATATCCCCCAAATATCCCCCAAATATCCCCCAAATATTCCCCAAATATCCTAAATACCTCCAATATCTCTGCAGTGCCTGATGTCCCCAACACCAACTTTTTTTCCAAAAAACTCCTTTATTTTCCCTTTTTTTCCCCCTCTCTTACAAAACCATCCCGAGGCAATAAATAGGATTTTTGGGGGGTCGGGGGGCGAATAATAACAATAATAACAATAATAATAACAATAATAATTAAAATAATAATAAAATAATAACAATAATAATAATTAATAATAATAATTAGCGGGTGGCGGGCGTTTCGGTGAATAAATTAGAATAAATTAGGGCGGGGTCACAGCTTGTTGCGCAGCAGGACGAGCCCGCGCGCCGCCCAGTCCAGGTAGAGGTGCAGTCCCCGCGTCACGGCGTGGGCAGCCCGGACCGCGACCCACTGCGACGCCGGGGGAGGGGACACGGCCGGGGGGGGCGCGGCGGGGCGGGGCAGCGACAGGCGGGACACCTGCGGGGGGACACGGGGTCAGGGAGGGGCGCAGGGACACCTGCGGGGACACAGGGCACGCGCGGGAAGGCGCAGGAGAGCATCTTCCACAAGCCCCACCCTCCCTGACCGCGCCCCGCCCAGGCCACGCCCCAAGCCACGCCCCAAGCCACGCCCCCGCCGCGAGTTCCTTCCCCCCCACCTCCTCCAAGCTCCGCCCACCCGCCGCGCCCAGCCACACCTTACCAGGTGTTCGAGGCGACCCCGCAGGCGCTCGAGGCGACTCCGCAAAGCCCCCAAATCGGGCTCGAGCCCCCGCAGGGCTCCCCCGGCCCGGCGCAGCCACTCCAGGAGCCGCTGGTACCGCAGCAGGTCGGAGCCCAGCCGGGGCAGCAGCGCTGAGGCCTGGGGGGGCACCGGGGGGTCAGGGGGGTCCGGGGGGTGTGGGGGGCGCCGGGAAGGTCCAGGGGAACGGAGGATATGGGTGGTTATGGGGTCAGGGCGCCCCGGGGGTTCGAGGGGAGCCGGGGGGTCTCAGGATGGGCTGGGAGGGTCAAAGGGACCCGGGGGGGTCAAGGATGACCCACGGGAGACCCCACAGCACGCAGTCCCACCCGCAGAGACCTCCGATCCCAGCGGCCCCGCCGGAACTCCGCGTCCCCCCCGGCGTGTCCGTGTCCTTTCCCGGGAGTCCCTGTCGCCTCCCCGGGTGTCCCTGTCCCTCCCTGCATGTCCCTGTCCCTCCCCGGGTGTCCCTGTCCCTCCCTGCATGTCTCTGTCCCTCCCCGGGTGTCCCTATCCCCTCCCCAGGTGTCCGTGTCCCTCCCTGCATGTCCCTGTCCCCTCCCCGGCTGTCCCTGTCCCCTCCCCGGGTGTCCCTGTCCCTTCCCCGCTTGTCCGTGTCCCTCCCCGCCTGTCCGTGTCCCCCCCCGCGTGTCCGTGTCCCCCACCTGGATGTTGGTCAGCTCCAGGGCGCTCATGGCCAGCACGGGCAGCGAGTCCAGCTTGTGCTCTCCCTCGGCCGGGAATCGCGACTTCTGTCGAGACACGAGTGGGGTGGTCAGCCCACGCCAGGCCACCCCCGACAGGAGGGAAGGGGGAGGATGTCGCGGGGGTCGCGGCGGGGGGGGAGCGGTACCCACGAGGAGCTCGAGGAAAGCCTTGGTGTCGCCGAGCAGGGCCTTGGCCAGGTTGATGACACTGTCCAGGTCCCCTCGCGTGTCCGTGGGCGGGGGGCGCGGGCGGGGGGCGAGCGCCAGCCCCGGGCACGGCCACAGCCCCGGCCACAGCCCCAGCAGCGCCAGCAGCGCCCGCCACGGAGCCCCTGCGGGACACGGGACACGTGTGGGGGCGAATCCCGGGATTTGGGGAAAGTTTCAGGCACGGGGGATCCCGGGAATCGCGAGATTCGGGGGCGTCCCGGGACTCCCCGGGCTCGGGATTGCGGGGATGGGGGATTCCAGGGATCCCGGGGCTCTGGAGGATGTGGCTCCTGTTTGTCCCGGCGACCCCGGGATTCCCGGAGCCGGAGGATTTCGGTGTTCCCAGGAATCCGGGAGCTGCGAGATCCCGGGAATGCCGGGGCTGAGGATTTCGCGGCTCCGGGGCTGCGGATTTTGGGGCTCCCGGTGTTCCCGGGAAAGTCTGGGGTGGGGATCACGGGGATCCTTCGTCTCCCGGGATTCGGGGATCCTGGGGGTGAGGGATCCCGGTGCTGCCGCGACTTGTGGATCCCGAACTGAGGGATGCCGGCGCCCTCGGGGCGCAGTTCCCGGGATTTGGGAGTCCCGGTGGTCCCGGGATTTGGGAGTCCCGGTGGTCCCGGGATTGTCGGGACTTCCCGGATTGTTGGGATGCTGGGAATGGGGCTCCATCCTGGGATTTGGGGCTCCATCCCAGGATCGGAGGTTCCGGGGTTCCCCGGGCTGAGGTATCCGGGTGCTACCTCCCGGTGTTCCCGGGAATTTGGGGCTCCCGGGGTTGAAGAATCCTGGCCCTCCTGGGATCGTTTGAATCCCGGGATTCCCGGGGCCGGGAGATCCCCGCGATCCCGGTGTTTGGGTTGCCGGGGCTATCAGAATTTGGAACTCCTAGAATCTGGGGCTCCTGGGCTTGGGGATGGCGGGAATCCCGGGATTTGTGGCTCCCGCTACAAGGAAAACCGGGCGCTCCCGGGTATCGGGGCTCCCGGGTATGGCGATTCTTCGGACTCCCGGGATTTGGGGCTCCCCGGAATTCGGGACTCCTGGAATTCGGGACTCCGAGGCTTGGGGATCGCGGGAATCCCGGGATTTTGGGGCTGTCCGGAGTCGGGACTCCTGGGTTTGGGGATTGTGGGCATGCCGGGATTAGGGGCTGTCGGGACCGGGAAAACCGGGCGCTCCAAGATCTGGGGGCTCCCGGATACGGGATGTCCTCGGACCCCCGGAATTTTGGGCTCCCAGAATTCTGGACTCCCTGCCGGGGAGATCGTGGGAATCCCGCGATTTGGGGCTTCTAGCATTCGGCACTCTTGGGCTTGAAATCCCAGGATTTCGGGCTCCGTTTTAGTACAAACTGCACTCTCCCGGGTCTGGGGTCTCCGAGCAACTTGGGGCTCACAAAATTCGGGGTTCCCGCGGCGCTTTTTGGGGCCGCGCCGGCGGCATTTGGGAATTCCTGGGATTGGCTTCTCCCGGCCGGTGCCGGGGGGGGTTGGAATGGGGTGGGGGCTGCGGGCGGGGGGCGGCGGCGGCCGCGCGTCCTGTGCGGTCCCGGCTGGAAACTTTGATGCGGGGCTGAGTCAGGGGCGGCGGCGGCAGCACCTGCGGGAGCCCCCGCGCGTGGGGGGCCCACCCGCGGCTGGGGGGGGACGGTGGGGGGGTCCCTCTGCTTCCCCTATAACCCTCAAACGCCCCCCAAACCCCCCACTCGCCACCCCTCCCCACAAACCCCGCCGCGTTCACACCTGGGCAACCCCACGCGTGTGTGTCCCCCCCCCCCGCCCCCACGCGTGTCCCGGGGGGGGCGCGGCCGCCGCGGGCGGGCAGGTGCGCCGGGGCCGTTTGCGGTTTGAGGCGCGGCCGCAGCTGCCCGTGGCCCGGGGCCACGCGGGTGGACGCGCCCGGTCCCGTGGGGTGCGGGGTGTGTGGGGCGTGTGGGGTATGGGACGGGGGGATCCACCCGCGGACACCCCCCACGCACCGCGGGGGGCTGGGGGAGGCACGGAATTGTCCCCAAGCCCTCCCCACGGGAGTCGGCCGTTCGCTGTCCTCCCCCACGCGTGTCCGCGTCCGGCACTTACGTGTCATGGCGGGGCGCGGGGGTCCTTCCGTGGGGTCCCCACGGGGCGCGGCAGGGAGCGGACCCACGCGGGAGCGCGGGGGGAGGGAGCGGGGGGAGAGGGGGGTCGCACTCACCCCTACTCGCACCCACGGACACGCTCGGGGTCCCGCTCCCACGGGAGGGTGCCGCTCGCGATGTCGCGGCAGGGTCACCCCTCGCCGCGACACGGAGGGGAGGACACGCGCTCGCCCACGCGGCGTGACACGCTCAGGGACGCTCCCACGAGCCCTGACACGATCACACTGCCGCGGCCACGCTGCCGCTGTCACACTCGCTGTCACACCCACACGGCCACGCTGCCACTCTCCGTGACACTATTCCACGGTCGCGCTCCCACTCGCCGTGGCAGTCACTGCCACACTGCCACCAGCTCATTCACACGCATCCACTGCCACCCGCGCTCCCACGGCCACTTTGCCACTCTCCGGCCGCGCTGCCACTCGCTCTGACAGTCCCCACTCGCCCTGACAGTCGCCGCTCGCCGTGGCAGTCCCCACTCGCCGTGGCAGTCCCCACGCACCGTGACACGCTCCCACTCTCTCTCTTTCTCTCACACCCCCCCCTCACACTTTGTCCCCTCCCCGCCGCGTCCCCGGTCACAGCCCCGTCCCCGGCGCCACCCGCGTGGGGTGTGGGGGGTGACGCTCGCGTGGGAGCGGCCGGGCCGTGTGTCCGCGTGTCCGGGTGTCCCCGCGTGACGCCCCGGCGCGGCGCCCGCCCCCTTTATACCCCGCGGGAGCCGCCGCCGCCGCCGCCGCCGATGACACATCCTGAGTCACGGCTTTTCCATTCAGCAACGGCCCGGGGGGAGCCGAACCCCCCACGGCGGCCCCCGGACACGCGCGACCCCCCCGGGGACCCCCCCCGGACAGCGAGGGACCCCCGCGCACCGGCGGAGGGGACGCGGAACGGGGGGGGACACGCGCCGGGGGGCAGCGCCGGTGATTCGGGGTCGGGGACTGCAGAGGGGTCCCGGGGTTCGCACCTGGAGCGGGGCGAACGGGAGCGGCCCGAACCTCGAGCTGTCCCGAACCCGGCCTGGGGGCACCGAGCGGCGCCGAACCTGCGCCGGGTCGCACCGGGAGCGGGGGATGCCAGGATCGATCCCGAACTTGTACCGGGGCGCACCTGGACCGGGGCCGCACCTGGACCGGGGGTACCGGGAGCAGCCCCGCACCTGGACCGGGAGTACCCAGAGCAGTCCCGCACCTAGAGCGGCCCCGTACCTGAACCGGGTCGAACCGGGACTGGTCCAGTACCTGGACCGGGGCCGCACCTGGACCGGGTCGCACCGGGATCGCCTCAGCGCTCGGCTTCATCCCGCACCGGCACCAGTTTGGAGCCAGGATCGGCCCTGCACCGGAACGGCTCCAGAATGGCCACCGGGGCCCGAACCGCAGCGGCACCGCGGGGTCCGGCCAGAACGGGGCTCGACGACCCGATCCCGGACCCGCGGACCGGGTCACTCTCTGCACCGGGGGAGGTCCGCTGGTCCCGCACCTGGATCAGGTTGGACCGGACCGGGACCGCGCCGGCAGGGACCCGATCCCGAACCGGGGGGGTTCCGATCCCGAACCGCATCGGGGGGTCCCGAACCGCATTGGGGGTCCCGACCCGCACCGGGGGCGGCTCCCCCCGGGACCCCCCCGCATCCCCTCCTCGCGTGGCCGTGGGGACCCCCCCGGACCCCCTCGCTCTGACTCAGCCCCCCCCTCCGCGATGTCTCACCGTGCCACCCCCCCGGTTCGCCCCACGCGCGTCAGCACGGGGACCCCCCGTGGGGGGCCGGGGGGGGCGAAAACGGGAGAGGGGCGGTCCCTGGAGGGGCGTGGCCACCTCGCGGGGGGGGCGGGGTCGGGATGGGGACACCCCCGAGCGTGGGGACATCCCCGAGCGTGGGGACACCGCCGTGCTTGGGGACACCGCCGCGCTTGGGGACACCCCGCGCGTGGGGACGGTGTCACATTCGTCCCGGGGGGGCCGCGGAGCTCTCCTCGTCGCTCGAGCAGCGCCGGGGGGGGAATTGGGGGGGTTAAAGGGGGCGGGGGGGCCCCGTTGGCGTCAGCGGAAACCCCGGGCGGCCGCAGGGCCCCCCCGGCCCCCCCGGCCCCGCCGCGCTGCGTCAGCACCGGGACCCCCCCGGACCCCCCTGCCATCCCCAATTCCCAAGGAAACCCCCCTTGGAAAAGGGGGGGTGGCGGCGCTGTCCCCCCACGTCCCCCAAGGAGCTCCGGGGAGGGTTTTGGGGCCGGGGGGGGGACAATCGGTGGCCACCGCGGTCGCCCCGGGTGGCCCCGGGAGGGGGGGGCCGGGCCGGGCCGTGCGTCAGGCGGTGACGCGGGGCAGGATGTGGGGGGCGGGGGGGACACGGGGGGGGACACGGGGAGGGACACGGGCCGGGGGGGGCACGGGGGACATGGGGAGGTCGCGGGCAGGGAGTTGAGGGGGGTGGCGTCGTCCCCAGCGTCGCTCGCGGGTCCCCCGGCGGGTGGGGGGTACACGGGCGGCATCGGCAACGCCGCGGTGGCAGCTGCGTGGGGTGACACCCGTGTGTGCGGTGGCACTGCCGCTGTCACTGTCACTGTTGCTGTCACCGTCGTGTCCCGGCACGCATGTGTGTGGTGGCACTGTCACAGTCGCTGTCGCGTCCTGAGAAACGCGTGCACGGTGCCACTGTCACCGTCGCGGAATTGCCACTGTCACTGGTTTCGGGGGTTCCAGCGGGAATTTGGGGGGTTCTGGGTAGCGCTTGGGACGGTTTGGGATGCAGAGGGGATTTGGGTACAATTTTGGGGCTCCACGGGTCGGTTTGGGGGTCTAGGGGAATTTTAGGTCCAGTTTGGATTTTTGTTTTTGTGGGAGAGCGGTTGAGGTCTGTTTTGGGGGCTCAGGGGACGGTTTTGGAGAAGTTATGGAGCCGGCTTAGGTTTTTTGGGGGATTGAGGTAGATTTTGGGGCTTCAGGGCTCGGATTTGGGGATTTTGGGGGTCGGGGGGCTTTAGGACCGCGCGGAGCCGCTGGGAAGGGGGCGTGGCTATCGCGGGGGGCGTGGCTTTGAGAAGGGGCCGCGGAAAGCAGAAGGGGCGTGGCCCGGGGTGAATAAAGAGGGTTTGCTCAGCTCCGCCTCCGGGGCGTGGCCATGCCTTGTTCGAGCTCTGATTGGCAGATTCTCTTCCCGCCCAAATCGCACTGTCCCCGCCCTTTTGCCTCCCCTCATTGCTAATTGGCTTTCGGCCGGCGAGGCGGGAAAGCTTCGACCAATAGGAGCGCTGGGTTGGGAGAGGGGCGGGGCCTGGCTCTGAGGGGGAATATGGAGGGAGGGTCGTGAGGGGCCAGGAGGTCGTGAGGGGCCGGGGGGGCTGGGGTCACCCTGAGGGGACATGGAAGGTCCTGGGATCACCCCGAGGGACTGCAAAAGGGTCTGGGGTCTCTTTGAGGGACTGGGGAGGGGTCTGAGGTCTCTTTCGGGGGTTCTGGCCTTACCCCGAGTGACCATGGGTGAGTCTGGGGTCTCTTTGGGACCTCTGGGGTCACCCCGAGTAACCATGACGGAGTCTGGGGTCTCTTTTGGGGCTCTGGTGTCCCTTTGGGGGTTCCGAGCCCCCCTTGGGTCTGGGGTCACCCTTTTGGCCCTGGGGGAGGGGAAGTACCCCCTGCTCCCCCATTTTTATCCCCCCTCGGCCCCCGGTGAGTCCCGGGGGTCCCAGAAACCCCCAATTTGGGGAGGGGGTGCAGAGGGGGCTCCCGTTCCCCTCCCCCCGCTCCCGGTGGCTCCAGCCCGTCCCCTCCCCCCGCCCTTCCCGGCCCCCCCACCCCGATTTCCTGGCCCGGCTCGGCCCTTCCTGCCCCCCCCGGGAAACCGGGAATTCGGGAATTCGTCGGGAATTCGGGGATTCGGCACCGCAGAGGCCGCGGGGAGCGGTGACCGGGGTAAGGGGAGGCTTGCTGGGGGTCCTGGGGGGTCCTGGGGGAGGTTTGGGGGTCCTGGGGGGGGCAAAAGGTGGAAAAAAAGAGGGTTTGGGCCGGAAAAGGGTGGGAAAAGGTGGGGTGGAGAGTCCTGGGAGGGGAAAAGGGTGGAAAAAAGGACTTTGAGGGGTCCCAGGAGGAATTTTGGGGGTCGTGGGGGAAAAGAGTGCAAAAGCGGGGTTGGGAGGGGAAAAGGCTGTGGAAAGGGGGATCTGGGCGCTCCCGGGAGGGGCAAAAGGTGGGAGTTTTTGGTTTGGGAGTGTCCTCGGAATTGGGGCGCTCAGGGGGTTCCCACTCCTCCCTTCCCCAGACGATGCTCCCCGAGGAGCGCAAGGAGGGCTCGCCCCGCTTCGGGAAGCTCCATTTCCCCGTGGGGCTTTGGATCAATTCCCCCAAGAAACGCCTGGCCAAGATGAGCCGCCGGTGGCCCAGCGCCGGCTCCGTCCGGTGCGACCCCAAAAATACCCCAAATCCCCCTAAAATCCTCCCCTGGATTCCCAAGTTCTGCCCCCCAGACCCACCTGTTGGGGGCTTTTTCCTCTCTTTTTCCCCTTTTTTTCCCCCATAGTCTCCCCTTTCCCTCCCCAGATCCACCTGTTTAGGGTTCTCCCGTCCCCTTTTTCTCCATTTCCCCTCCCCTTCGCCCCCCAACTCCCCTTTCCCCCCCAGATCCACCTGTGGGATTTCTGCCCCCCATTTTCCCCCTAGTCCCATATACCCCCTCCCTTTCCCTTCCAAATCCACCTGTTTGGGGTTTCCCCCCATTTTCCACCCTAATCCCCTTTTTGCCCCCCAGATCCACCTCCTCGGACACCCCCAGCCGCGCCAGCGACCCCTCGGACCCTCGCCCCGCTGTCCCCGCGGCCCCTCCCAAACCCAAACCCCCCCGCCACAAGCGCCTGTCGCACCTCTTCCACCGCGCCACCGCCACCAGTGCCACCCCGCAGGGCGGCCGCTGGGCCAGCGAGAAGAAGCTGGCCGAGCTCCACGACCCCTCGGGGGACCTTTTGGGGTCGGGGGGCGGCTCGACCCCAAACCCACAGCAACCCCCCTGCATCCTAAAGATCTTCGGGGGGGCGATTTCCAGGGGGGCCAACTACAAGAGCGTCCTGGCCACCCCCCGCTCCAGCGCCCGCCAGCTCGTGCGGGAGGCGCTCGAGCGTTACGGGCTCAATCCCGACGATTTCGGGCAATTCGCCCTCTGCGACGTCGTGGGGCGGCCCGGGGGTGGTGGCACCGCGGGCGGCGCGTGGCAGGGCGAGCACCTGCGCGAGGTGGGCGACTGGGAGCGGCCGCTGGTGCTGCAGGAGCTCTGGAAGCCCAAGGCGGGGTGGTCGCGGCGCTTCGAGATCCGCCGCAGGCAGGACCTGGAGAAAGCAGGGGACGGTGACGATGGCGACACTGCCGGTGAGCGGGGACAGCCCCCGAAAGTGGCGCCCCGGGGGTGGCGGAGGGTGGCAGCGATCCGGGAGTGGCCCTTGGGGTGGCAGCGCGGTCCTGTCGTTGTTGCGTTGTCGGGAGTGTCCCCGAGTGGAGTGACCCCGTTATTGTCCACCACAGACCTCTGGGAATGTCCCCTGGGTGGGTGACCCCCTTACTGTCCCCCCCAGACCCTCGGAAATGTCCGCTGGGGGAAGAAGTCGCCCTCTTATGCCCCCCAAAGCCTCTCCCCACATTCCCGCACTGCCACCATGGTGTGTCCCCCTCCCGAACGCCACCAACGCCCCCATTGCTGTCCCTTTGTCCCCCCCTTTCCCAGGGCTGCCCCCCCAGCCCCGCCGCCTGCACCGGAACCGTTCCCGAGCGGCTTCGGGGGGTCCCTCGGCGCCTCCCCGCGACCCCCGCGACCCCCGGGACCCCAACCCCGCCATGCGCCGCAGCATCAGCGACATGAACCTGAGCACGCGACGGCGACAGCGCAAGGCCCTGAGCCTGGCGGGGGGGGACGCTGGGACCGGGAATCCTCCCGCGGGACCCCCGGGACCCTCCGGGACCCCCCCGGACACCGGAACCCCTCCCGGGGACGGGGGTCCCAGCCTGGAGCTGCTGTCCCAGTGCCTCATCCAGCCCCCCCAGGACCGCCCCTATTTCCTGCTGCTGCAGGGTTACGGCAAGGAGGTGAGGGTTTTTTGCCCCCAAATCTGCCCTCAGCCCCTTCTTTGCATCCCAAATCCCCCATCAAGCCCCTTTTTTACCCAAAAACCCCCTTTACTACCCCAAAAACCTCCCTCAATCCCCCTTTCTCACCCCAAACCCCCCCTGAACATCCTTTTTCCCCCCTCCAGGACTTCGTCCTCTACATCATGACTCGTCCCCAGCACATTTTCGGCCGCCCTGAGCGCCGGGGGGGTCCTGAAAAATCGGGGGGAGGTCCTGAAACCCCTCCCCCGACCCCCGAAACCCCCGAAGCTCCCCAAAAATCGGATTTGGGGCCATTTTCAGTGGTCGACACCTTCCTGAGCGCCCCCGACATCCTCCCCCGCCACTGCCTCGTGCAGGCCACCCCCGGGGGGGGCGACTCCAACGGGGACCCCCCCTCTGCCACCGTGCGACCTTTTCGGGGCGCCCCCGCCACCCTCAACGGGTCCCCCCTGCTCCGCCGAGCCCCCCTGAACCCCGGCGACCTTTTGGGGTTGGGGGAACACGTCCTGCTCCTCTACAAAGACCCCCGAATTGGGGACGGGGCGGCGGGGGGAGGGAGACCCCCGTGGGTGCCCCCGCCCCGCGCGTCCCTGGGGATTTTGGGGGTTTTGGGGTGCGCGGGGTGCGGGAGGAGCCCCCAGGAGAGGCGGGACGCGCTCACGGGGGCTCTGGAGACCCCAAAAGCAGAGCTCCGCTATCGCCCCCAGGACGAGGAGACGCTGCTCAGGGACATCCTAAACATGGATTTTGGGGCGGGTCCCGGCCGGGATTTAGGGGAGGGATCCCCCGGGGGGGATTTGGGGGATTCCGGGGAGGATTTGGGGGGTCTGGCCCCCGCTTTCCTTTTGGGGTTGTGCCTGGATCACGCGGCCCGGGAGTTCCCGCCGGGACATTTCCCGGAGCTGCTGGGCAGAGTGGCTGCGATGCTGCGGGAGACAGTCTGGGTGAGCGACATCGGGGACACCGGGGGGACATCGGGGGGATGCGGGGGCTAGGGAGGGATTGGGGATAAGGGGGAGATTTGTGGATATGGAGGGGCGGCTGGGATGCTGCGGGAAATGGTCAGGGTAAGTGACATTGGGGGAACGTGGCAGGATCGGGGGAATATGGGGACAGTGGGGATACTGGGGGACATGGAGAGGGTTAGGGGGACAGGGGGACATCGAGGGGGATACGGGGTATACTGGGGCCACACTGGGAGGTTACTGGGGCCGTACTGGGACCACTGAGGGGTCTCTGGGTCTCTCCCGGCAGGAGAAGATCAAGGAAATCGGGGACCGACAGCCAGAGAGGTGAGAGACTCGAAACCCCCCCCAGAGACCCCAAAAACCCCGGAGCGAGGGGGGAGACCCCTCTGAGCCCCATAAAAGACCCCCTAAATCTCCCCTCAATTTTTGGGGTTCCCCCCAGCCCCCCGGACGGGGATCCCCCCCCGCCGCTGGACCTGGCCGGCGTCACCTCGGACCTGCGGCCACTGCTGCTCTGGTTGGCCAACGCCGTGGAGCTGCTGAACCTCGCGCAGGGCCACCTGCAGGCCATGGAGAGGGAGCTGGACATCGAAGGTGGCACTGGGACATACTGGGATGTACTGGGAGGGCTCCTGGGGCTGTACGGGGGACGTTTTGGGGCTGTTTTGGAGTCGGACTGGGGGATTTTGGGGCCAGTCTGGGATTTCTGGGGGGGAATCCAGTGGGGTTTGGGAGATTCCTGGTGGGATTTAGGGGGTGATCCCGGATTTTTGGAGCTGATCCTGGATTTTGGGGTAATCCCATGGGATTTAGGGCCTTGCCCGGAGCTGGAGCAGGACCTGGAGAGCTGTGATGAGGCCTTGGGGGTGCTGGATGAGGTCATCATGTTCACATTCCAGCAGAGCGTCTATTACCTGACCAAGGTGACCCCAAAACTCACCTGGGGATACCCAAATCCAGCCAAACCTCCCCAAATCTCCCCCAAACCCCTCTCTAACCCCAACCCCCTTTTCGCAGACCCTTTACTCGGCTCTGCCGGCCCTGCTGGACACCAACCCGTTTGTGGGCTCGGGGGAGCCGCGGGCCGGGCCGGACCTGGGCGGTGTCCCCGAGGGGCTGCGGCCACCCCTGGCCGTGTTCCGGGCGGTGCTGCAGCTCACCCGGGACTGTCACCTGCACCCCGACCTGGTGTCCCAAACCTTCGGGTACCTCTTCTTCTTCTCCAACGCCTCCCTCTTCAACACCCTCATGGAGAAAGGTGCGGGTTTGGGGGGATTTGGGGTCTCAAAGGGGTTTGGGGGAGTTATAAAGGGGTTGGGGGAGGATTTCGGGTGGTTTCGGGGGGGTTTGGGGTGCGTTTGGCGTCCCTGGGAGGTCAAGGCAAGGATCTGATTTTGGGGTGACCCCGGGGGTCCCAGTCCCGCCCCCTCCCCTCCCCCTTCGCTCCTGTTTCCTGCCTTTGTCCCCAGCCGGGAGCCGCCGGAAGCGGCGACATCCGCGGGTGGGACAGAGTCCCGAAAAACCCTGAAGTAATCCCAAAAATGCCCCCTAAAAACCCCCCAAAATTAAAAAAAAAAGAAAAAACCCCAACCCCCAAAATCTAAAAATTCAAAAAAAATCTTCCCCAAAAATCCCCCCCAAAAAAAATCCTAAAAAACTCAAGAAAAATAGCAAAAGGAATTAAAAACTCCCCCCTCCAAAATTCAAAAAAAATCCCCAAACATTCCCCAAATAATTCCCAAACGTCCCCAAACACCGCAGGCAGCGCCGGCCCGTTTTTCCAGTGGTGGGTGGGGGTGCGAGTGCGCACCAACCTGGACCTGGTGCTGGACGGGCTGAGCGCGCTCGGCCTCGGCGACATCGCCGGCGACTTCTTCCGGAAGCTCTCGGCCACCGCCAACCTCCTGTGCACCCCCCGCGGCTGCCTCGAGCAGGTGGGGACACCTGGGGACACCTGGGGGGCACCTGGGGACATCGGGAACACACCTGGGGACACCTGAGGGGCACCTGGGGACATTGGGAACACACCTGGGGATACCTGAGGGGCACCTGGGGGCATTTGGGACACACCTGGGGACACCTGAGGGGCACCTGGGGACATCGGGAACACACGTGGGACACACCTGGGGACACCTCGGGGGGTGATCCTGGAGAGGACAGCACCCGGCGGGGGTCGCGGGGCGGGAGTGGCCGAGCAGGGTGCCAGCGTGTCCCCGCCGTGTCCCCAAGGCCACCTGGTCGCGGCTCCGCGCGGAGTTCCCGGCGCTGTCGCCAGCGCAGCTGCACCACGTGCTCCGCCATTACCGCCTGGGGAGGGGTCGCGCCGCCCCCCCCGCCTGGAGCCCCCCGCCCGAGGAGAGTGACGATGCCACCACCGGTCAGTGACACCCCAATGTCCCCTCTGTCCCCCCGCGGGTGGCGCCTGTGAGGGATCCTCAAGCCGCGCCCCCGCGCCCACCCCGTCCCTTTCCCTGACCCCCGCGATGTCCCTAAATGTCCCCAACTGTCCCCTCAGGTGACATTTTCGAGAGTTTCTCGGAGCACCCTCCGCTCCTGCTGCCCACCCGGGGGTTCCGCCTGCGCCTGGGGGTCCCGGTGGGGGCGGGGGGCCTCCTGCGCCCCCTCCTCAGGATCCGCCGCCGCCTCTGGGAGCTCGAGGGGGGCGGCGCGGACCCCTGAGACCCCAAAACTGCCCCCAAATCCCTCAAAATCTAACCTGGAACCACCCAAATCCACCCGGGACCTCCAAAAATCCCCCAGATTCCCTGGGAATACCCAAAATCCCTCTGAACCCCCCCAAATTATCTGGGACCCCCCAAAATCCCCCTTGGAGCCCCCAAAAATCCCCCGGCGGTGCGGGGGTCCCCAATGGGGGGGTGTCTCTGTGTGTCCCCCTCCCCCAAATAAAGGTGTGACATTGCTGTGTGACACTGGGGGCTCCTGGCGGGATTTTGGGGGCGGCAGGACGGCCCCCAAATTCCCCCCAGATCCCCTCAAACCCCTCCCAGCCCCCCGAGACCCCTCCCCAAAAAACCCGAGGCGCAGAGGGGGGGTCACGACTCCTTTATTTGGGGAGAATCCTGGAAGTCCTGGGGGTCCCTGCGGCGCTGCGGAGCTCCACGGCGGAAGCAGAACCTGGGCGGGGCCAGAGCGGGGGCGTGGCTTAACTCGCCAGGCCACGCCCCAAATGTTTCTCTCCCCCCAAGGGGCGTGGCTTAGCCCCCTCCCAAATGTCCCACCGGGACCTCCCCAAAATCCCCCCCAGGACTCCCCAAATCCCCCCGGCCTTACCAAGAGATGCCCGCGGCCACCAGCACTGTCGCGATAGTCGTGACGGCGATGGCGGCGACAGCGGCGGCGGAGAGCCCGCCCGGGGGGCTCTGGGGTGGCGGCAGCGACTCCTCGGGGACCCTCGGGAGGGGCACAACTGCGGGGGGGAGGGACGGCGGTAATTTGGGGAGGGGGCTGGGCTGGGGGGCATCAGGGACCTCATTTTGGGGTCCCGGGGGGGTTTTAGGGGTCCTGGGGGGAGTTTGGGGGTCCCGGGGGGGATTTGGGGGGTTTCATTCCCCAGCTCCCCTCGGGGGTATTTCTGGGATATTTTGGGGATCCAGGGGGCATTTTAGGGGGTCCCTGGGGGTATTTTGGGGAGGGGTCCATGAGGGTATTTTTGGCGGCTCTGGGGGATTTTGGGGAGGAGTCCCGGGGCGGTTTCGGGGCATCCCTGGGGGTATTTTAGAGATCTCTGAGAGGGATTTTGGGGCGATCTCGGGGGCTATTTTGAGGAGGGCTCCCGGGGGTATTTTTGGGGATGTTTCGGGTGTATTTGGGGAGGGGTCCCGCTGCCCACCGGTGACGTTGAAGCGCAGCTCGGAGCCCAGCTGGCCGCGCGGGTTGCGCATCTCGCAGCGGTAGTGACCTCCGGCCGCCGCCGCCGCCTCCTTCCACACCAGCACGGGGTCAGCGCTGCTCCGCAGCAGCCGCTCGGCGGGCGGGGGGCGCGGCGACTCCTGCGAGACCCCTGCCCGCTTTTGGGGAAGGGTCTCGGCCGGCTCCGGACCCTCCTCGGTCGGTGCCAGGCCCTGCGAGGAGGGAAGAAGGGGTCTCGGGGGGTCCTTTTTGGGGTGATCCCTGCTGGGGCGGTGCAGGGGGGATTGCGGGGGTCCGGGGGATTCCGGCCGTAATTTGGGGAGGGGTCTCGGGGGTTACCCGGTAGAAGTTGTAGGTCTTGGCGCCGTGGGAACCTCCGTGCCACGGCAGGGCACAGTCCAGCACCAGGTCCTGCCCTTCCTCCACCCACAGCTGCTTCTCTGGGGGGGAAAAGGGGTGAGACCCCCAAAATCCCCCCGAACCGCCCCCAGCATCCCCCTCCCCAATTTATGAGCTCCAGGACGCCCAAAATTGCTCCCCCGGGATCTCTCCCTGTAATGAAATGGCCCCGAAAATCCCCCCGAGATCCCCTAAAAATCCCTCCAGAAGCCCCAAAAGTCCCCCTGAAACCCCCTAAATCCCCCAAACCCTAGGGACCCCCAAAGCCCCCCGGGAGCCCCCAAAACCCTTCTGAGATCTCTCAAACCCAATGGCGACCTCCACAAACCCACTTAGAACTTCCCCAAACCCACTTAGAACTTCCCCAAACCCCTCCAAATCCCCATGAGGGACGCCGCAGGACCCCCAAAACCCTCCCAGGTCCCCCAAAGCCCCCCGGGAGCCCCCAAAACCCTTCTGAGACCCCTCAAACCCAATCGCGACCTCCACAAACCCAATCGCGACCTCCACAAACCCACTTAGAACTTCCCCAAACCCACTTAGAACTTCCCCAAACCCCCCCAAATCCCCACAAGGGACCCCGCAGGACCCCCAAAACCCTTCCAGGTCCCCCAAAGCCCCCCGGGAGCCCCCAAAACCCTTCTGAGACCCCTCAAACCCACTCAGAACCTCCCCAAACCCAATCGCGACCTCTGCAAACCCACTCGGAAGTTCCCCAAATCCCCCCAAATCCCCATTAGGACCCCCGAGGGATCCCCCAAGCCCTCCCAGGACCCCCCAAAACCCCCCCGGACCCCCCAAAACCCCCTCACCGCCGCAGTCGACCCCCCTGTTGCAGGCGAAGTGGGTGAGGTTGCAGAAGATGCATTCGATCCACAGCACCTCCATCCGCCCTGGGGGGTCGGGGGGGTTTTGGGGTCACCTGGGGGAGGCAGGAAACCCCAGAATCCCCCCAAAAACCCCCCTGACCCCCCCGACCTCGCTTACCGCATTTATTGATGCAATAAACTGCGAAAAAAGGGGGAAAATGGGGTTAAATGGGGGTTGAGGAGGAAAATTTGGGATTTTGAAAGTGCCAGGAGGGCATTTGGGGTTGGACCCAGGGGGGATTTAGGGGGACTTCTGGGGCTTCTCAGGGGGAAATTGGGGGTAATTTGGGAGGAATTTGGAGGGAGATTTAGGGGTGTCCAAGGCAGGTATTTGAGGATATCCCAGGGGAATTTTGGAGGATCCCAGGGAGATTTTTGGAGGTTCCCATGGGAAATTTGGGGTTTTTTTGGGGGTTTCCCAGGGAGGATTTGTGGGAGATTTGGGAGATCCCAGGGGATTTTGGGGGGATTTTGGGGGGTCCTGGAGCCCACCCTGGCTCTGGAAGCGCTTCATGAGCCGCTCAAAGTCATCCTTGATCTCACGCATGGCCCAGAGCAGCTCCTGGTAGAGCTTCTCGTCTGGGGAGGGAATTTGGGGAGTTTTGGGATTTTGGGGGATTGGGGAGGAAACCCCCCCAGGGGATCCCCACGTTAGGAGGAGGAATTAACACCCCAATTAACAGCATCCCGGTCTGGAGTTAATGAGACCAAAAAATCCCAATAAATGAGATAATAATCCTAATAAATGACCCCCAAAATCCCAGTAAAATGATACAATAAATCCCAATTAATGACCCAATTAACCCCATTAAACTCCGGAATTAACAACCCAAATAATCCCAATAAATTACCCAATTAAAACACAATTAAACCCCAATAAATGACCCAATAAATCCCGGAAAATGACCCAATTAAATCCCAATAAATGACCCAATTAACCCCATTAAGCCCTAGGGGAAAGGGGGGATTTCTGGAGTCCCTCCCGGTTTTGGGTTCACCTCGGACGTCCTGGGCCATGACCTTGGCCAGTGTCCGGCGGAAATGGATCGAGGCTTCGTCCAGGGTTGCCTGGTCTGGGGGGACACGGGGGGTCACAGGGAGTCCCTGGGGTGGAGGGGACACCTCAAAACCCCCCAGATCCCCCAAAATCCCCCCAAATCCCCCAAATCCCCCCAAACCCCTTCCCAGCCCCCTCTTCCCGCCTTCCCCCCAGGCCTTGGGATAAATTCAGGGGGATTTGGGGAGGTTTGAGGGGATTTGGGGAGTTCTGGGGAGGTTCAGGGGGAGAGAATTTGGGAGGATTTGGGGTTTTCAGGGCCGGTTGACCGGAATTTCAGGAGGGGTCAGCACTGACCGATGACCCCCCTGAAGCTCTCGGGGTCCCTGGGGTGGGTGGGACACCCCAAAACGCCCCCAAACCCCTTCCCAGCCCCCTCTTGGGATAAATTCGGGGGGATTTGGGGAGGTTTGAGGGGATTTGGGGAGTTGTGGGGAGGTTTTCGAGGGTTCAGGGGAGATTTGGGGGAGCGAATTTGGCAGGATTTGGGGCCGCTTTGGGATTTGGGGTTCCCAGGGCCGGTTGACCCGGAATGTGGGGAAGGGTCAGCACTGACCGATGACCCCCATGAAGCTCTCGGGGTCCCTGGGCAGCCGGGCGAGCCCCAAGACCCCCTTGAGTATCAGAGTGCCGACCCTTCCCCTCATGGCGGGCTCGTGCGGCATGGAGCGCGTCAGGAAAGGCCCCAGCAGCTCCCCGAGCGCCGCTGCCGCCGCGGGGTCGCACAGGACGCACCCCGAGACCCCCCGGGGACCCCCGGGACCCCCGCCCGGGCTCCCCCCGAGCCACAGCGCCCCGAGCAGCGCCCAGAGCAGCGCCCGCCGCATCCCGACTGCGGGCCGAGCCTCGGCAGGCCTGGTGACGGTAACGGCCGGGAAACCCCGATAACGGCGGGTCTGGGGGGCTTTGGGGGGTTTTAGGGGGTCCCGAGGGGGTTTGGGGGGGTTTTAGGGGGTTCCGGGGAGGTTTGGGGGGTTCCGGGGAGGTTTGGGGGGTGAGGGAAGGGTCTGGGGGGTCCTGGGAGGCTGAGGGGAGGTGGGAAGGTCCTGGGGGTCTGTAGGGGGGGAATTGGGGTCGGTAACGGTCAGGCCTCACCCGGTAACGGAGGTTTTGGGGGGGCGGAGGGCTCGGGGTGGAATTGGGGGCGATTTGGGTGGGTCTTGGGGAGGTTTTGGGGGGATTTGGGGTGGGTTTTGGGTGAACTGTGGGGGATTTTAGGGCGTTTGGGATTTTGGGAGGGTTTGGGTGGTTTTGGGTGAATTTTGGTGGGTTTTGGGTAGATTTGGGGTGGTTGTGGGATGACTTTGGGGTGACTTTGGGTAAATTTCGGGTAAATTTCGGTAAATTTCAGGTAAATTTCGGGGTTTTGGGGTTGCGCCCGACGCCCCCTCAGGGCAAGCCCCGCCCCCCTCGGCCTCTGATTGGCCGCAGCTCAGCGGCGCCTTTCGATTGGCTGAGCGTAAGGGGGAAGGCGGGGCCCGCGCGTGCCACCACTTCCCATTGGCCGGAGGGGTCTGGGGAGGCTCTGATTGGCTGCGGCGGCGGGCGGGGTGCGCTGGCGCTCACGTGGCGCGGCGATCACGTGGATCTCTCGCGGAGCGGCCGCAGGTGGGTGAGGGGAGGGGGTGAGGGGTGGAGTCACGTGTGCGGCCGGGCTGGCGTCACGTGACCCCGCCCAGGTGCCCCGCGGGTGTGTCACGTGACCCGCAGGTGTCCCGCGGGTGTGTCACGTGACAGACAGGTGTCCCTGGAGTGTCGCAGGTGTCCCCAGGTGTGCCCAGCGCTGTCCACGTGTGTCCCCAGGTGTGCCCAGGTGTGCCCAGGTGTGCCATGGCCGCTCCCCGCCTCGGCCGGCTCCTGCCGGACACCTCGGTGCTGTTCCTGTGTGACCTCCAGGAGAGGTTCCGGAGCACCATCGTCGCCTTTCCCCAGATCGTGGCTGTGGCTGCGCGGCTGCTCCAGGTGGGGGATCCCAAAAACACCCAAAAAAACCCCAAAAATACCCCCCAGAAATCCCAAACAGCCCCAAAATCTCCCAAAAACCAGCCCCAAGCAGCCCAAACAATCCTTCCCAAAAAAACCCAAAACCCTCCCCCAAACACCATTCAGCAGTATCCCAAAATCCCCCAAAACAATCTCCCCAAAAACCCCAATCACCCCCCAAAATATCCCCAAAATCCTACCCAATCTCTCCCCCCAAAAAACCCCAAATATTTCCAAAATCCTCCCCCAAAGAAACCCCAAAGGACACCAAAAACCCTTACCCAAACCCTGCAAAATTCCCCCAACAATCCCCAAAAACCCACCAACATCCCCCAAACTCCCCCCAGAAATACCCCCAAAAATCACCCAAAAACCCCCAAATTCCCCGCAGGGCTGCCGGATTTTGGGGGTCCCGGCTCTGGTGACAGAGCAGCGCCCGGAGGTTTTGGGGCCCACGGTGCCCGAATTGGGGGCTCAGGACCTGCCCAGGTTCCCCAAAACTGCCTTCAGCATGGTGGGGGCGGCAGGACCCCTCCTGGGGGACCCCAAAATCCGCTCCG
This sequence comes from Lichenostomus cassidix, assembly GCF_008360975.1. NCBI lineage: Eukaryota > Metazoa > Chordata > Aves > Passeriformes > Meliphagidae > Lichenostomus > Lichenostomus cassidix. The sequence goes on from NW_028147440.1 coordinate 78,882, forward strand.
TGCTCCTCTGTGGCATCGAGGCTCAGGCCTGCGTCCTGGTGAGGGGGACCCCGAAATTTGGGGGGGTTTTGGGGGGTCAGGGAGGGGGTTTTGGGGTCTCAGGGCTGAGATCTGGGGAGGGAACCCCAAATTTGGGGGTGTTTGGGAGTCCTGGGTGGAGTTTTGGGGAGGGAACCCCAAATTTGGGGGCAAAAACCCCCACAGGACCCCTAAATTCACCCCAAAATTGGGGAATCCCCCGAAGCAAACGACCCTGGACCTGCTGGAGCGAGGGCTGGACGTGCATGTGGTGGTGGACGCCTGCTCTTCCCGCAGGTTTGGGGGAATTTTGGGGGATTTGGGGAATTTTGGGGGCATTTGGGGTGTGGGGTGGGATTTGGAGGGGTTTGGGTGGGACTTCGGGGCTAATAGGGGAATTTTGGGTGGTTTCTGGGTGTTTTGGACATGCAGGTTTGGGGGAATTTTGTTAATTTTGGGGGCATTTGGGGTCTCGGGGGGTTTTGGGTGGAACTTGGAGAGGGTTTGGGGAAGATCTGAGGACTTCCAGGTGTGTAATTTGGGGAGGGATCCCAGATGTGTCCCTAATTTGGGGAGGGCTCCCAGCCAGGTGGAGCAGGCTCTGCGGTCCCAGGTGTGTTTTTGGGGTCTCAGGTGTGTTTTCGGTCTCCCAGCCAGGCGGAACGAGCTCTGGGGATGTAATTTCGTGTTCTCAGGTGTATTTCGGGGCTCTCAGGTGTGTTTTCGGTCTCCCAGCCAGGCGGAACGAGCTCTGGCCCTCGCCAGGATGCGCCAAGCCGGAGCTTTCCTGAGCACCTTCGAGAGTGTTGTGCTGCTGCTGCTGCGCGACGCCGCCGACCCCAGGTTCAAACAGGTACTGATAGGCCACGCCCCCCGGGCCACGCCCCCCGGCCACGCCCTGAGCGCACCCAGCCCCGCCCAGCCTCACCTGCACTGCCCTGGCCCCGCCCACCTCGATTGCCCACACCCGACACACCTGTGAGGCCACGCCCACCTCTAGTGAAATGAGGCCACGCCCACCTGACCACACCCCACCAGGCCACACCCACCTGGCTGTAAAACCCCGCCTAGAAACACATTAATGAGGGTTAATTAGAGCCTGGGGAGTGCATTAATTAGGAGTTAATTAGGGGGTGGACATGTGGTTAATTAGAAGTGAGATAATTAGGGTTAGTTAGGGACTGGTTAATGAGGGGTAATTGGAGGATTGGGATTAATTAAAGGCTGTTTATTGGGGTTAATTAAGCCGTAGTTAATTAGCGTTAATTAGAGGGTTGTTAACTTGTTAATGGGTTCTAATGAGTGTTAATGCCTCCTTAGTGTTCCTTGGGTTAACGAGGGTTTTATGAGGATTAATTAGCGCTAATTAGCGTTAATTACCCCCTGCAGATCCTGCCGCTGATCAAGGAGCCTCCGCCGGACACAGGGCTGATCCTGGGGGGGCCGCTGGGGGCACTGGGGGGGCCCTGAGACCCCAAAATCCCCCAAAATGAGCCCCAAAATCCCTCAAACATCAACCCTAAATCCTCCCCAATCAGGGGGCTCTGAGCTCCCCCAAATCCCCCAAAATCCCCCCAAATCAACCCAAATATCAACCTCAAAATCCCCATAATCTGGGGAGGCTCAGAGCCCCTTAACCCCCCATTCCCCCCAAAATCCCTCCAATTCCCCCAAAATCCCTCCAATTCCCCCCAAAACCCCACAAAACTTGGGGGTCAATAAAACCTACCCTTCCCCCGAAATAGAGTGGTTTGGGGTCTTTTTGGGGTCCCTGGGGGAGTTTGGAGATATCTGGGGGGATTTCGGGGGGATTTTGGGTTCGGTTTTGGGATCCCCAAAGTGGGAGGAGTCTCCACCCTTGGGCTCATTTGGCCCCGCCCCCAAATGATTGACAGCCGTGGCCCCGCCCTCCTGCTTGATTGACACTCCACCCACCGTGGCCCCGCCCCTTGATTGACAGCACGGCCACGCCCCTTGGGTTCGTTGGCCACGCCCCCTATTGAATGACAGACACCTCTTCGCGACCACGCCTCCGGGCGTTGATTGACAGCTCAGCCCCGCCCATTCCCCCTTTTCTTAATGAACCCCCGTGGGAGTGGGTGCTGGCCACGCCCCCTCCGCCCCCATTGGCTGCTCCCAGCCAATCAGCGCCCGCCCCTCGCTCCCCCCCCCGCCCCCCCCGGGAGGCTCTTCATCCTGCGGGGGCTTCGCGCCGCTCGGCGACCCCCAGACCCCCCGAAACCCCCCCGGGACCCCCCCGGGACCCCCCGGGACCCCCCGACCCCCCCGGGATCCCCAATTCCCCCCGAAATCCCCCAGAAAACCCCAAATCCCCCCCGAATTTTCCCCCCGCACCCCCCGGGATCCCCGAAATCCCCCCGGAGCCCCCCGACCCCCCCGTCCGTCCCCGGTGAGTGACAGCGGTGGCGTTTTGGGGACAGCGCGGGAGGGTCGCGGTTGCCATGGTTACGGGGATGGGGACGGGAGGGGGTGACAGGGAGGGTGGCAGCGATGGGTGGCGGGGGGGGACAGCAGGGGGGTGACAGCGAGGGTGTGTGGGTGACACCGGTGTGACACTGAGTGTGGCACTGAGCGTGACAGGGAGCGTGTGACAGTGACAGTGGCACTGAGTGTGACACGGACAGGGAGAGTGGCACTGATGGCGGGGGGTGACACCGAGTGTGGCACCGACAGGTGGGTGACAGCGATGGGAGTGTGACAGTGAGTGTGACAATGAGTGTGACAGTGAGTGTGACAATGAGTGTGACACCAGGAGTGTGACAATGAGTGTGACACGGGGAGTGTGACACTGGGAGTGTGACAATGAGTGTGACAGTGAGTGTGACAATGAGTGTGACAATGAGTGTGACACGGGGAGTGTGACACGGGGAGTGTGACACTGGGAGTGTGACAATGAGTGTGACAGTGAGTGTGACACCAGGACTGTGACGAGTGTGACACCAGGAGTGTGACACTGGGAGTGTGACAGTGAGTGTGACAGTGTCTGACAGTGAGTGTGACAATGAGTGTGACACCAGGAGTGTGACAGCAGTGGCAGGGTGGTGACAATGAGTGTGAAACCAGGCATGTGACAGTGAATGTGACAGAGTGTGTGTGACAGTGAGTGTGACAGTGAGCATGTGACAGTGATGGCAAGTGTGTGACAATGAGAGTGGCACCAGGAGTGTGTCAGTGAGAGTGACACCGGGAGTGTGACAGCAATGGCGAGTGTGTGACAGTGAGTGTGACAGTGAGGGTGACAGTGAGTGTGACAGTGAGTGTGACAGTGAGGGTGACAGTGAGTGTGACAGTGAGTGTGACAGTGAGTGTGACAGTGAGTGTGACAGGGAGTGTAACAGAGAGGGTGGCTCTGAGTGTGTGACAGCGGTGGCAGGAGGGTGACACCGATGGTGGGAATGTGGCACTGGGAGTGTGACAATGAGTGTGTGACAAGGAGAGTGACACTGGGAGTGTGACAGTGAGTGTGGCACTGAGAGTGACATCAGGAGTGTGACACCAGGCCTGGCAGTGTGACAGCGAGTGTGGCAGGTTGGTGACACTGGCGGCAGGAGTGTGGCAGCGAGTGTGGCACTGGGAATGTGGCAGCGAGTGTGACACTGGTGTGGCAGGTGGGTGACACCGATGGCAGGAGTGTGACAGCGACAGTGACACGGCGTGTGACAACAGGTGTGACAGCGATGGCAGGAGTGTGACACTGGCAGTGAGTGTGTGACACGGACGGTGTGACAGTGACACCAGGGGGTGACAGTGACACCGACAGTGTGACAGTGACACCGACGGCCTGTGGGTGACACGGGGATGTCACCGAGAGTGTGACACCGACAGTGACACCGGGGGGTGACACCGACATTTTGGGGCTTTCGGGGGGGATTTTTGGGTTTTCGGGGTTCCCGGAGGGGTTTTGGGGCAGATTTTGGGGGTTTGGGGTTATTTTGGGGTGGGGGAGGGTTTTGGGAGGATTGTGGCGATTTTGGGGGAATTCAGGGATCTTGAGGGGTTGGGGGGATTGGATTTGGGGTTGTTTTGGGGATTTGGGGGTTAATTTGGGGATTTCGGGGATATTTTGGGGGTTTCGGGGGTATTTTTGGTGTTTTGGGGGCTATTTTGGGGTGGGGGAGGGGCGCTGGCGGCTCCGGGAGGAGGGTGGGGGAGGGGCGCGGTTGCCAGGCTCGGTTGCCATGGCAACGGACGATGCTGCCTTGGCGACGGGAGGGGGAGGGGCGCGCGCGGAGCACGACGGGAAACGGGGAGACCCCTCCCCATCATCCCCTCCCCCACAGGAGCGGCCGAAAGCGACGGAGCCCCCGAGACCCTCCCCTAATTGGGGTCCCGCCTAATTACCCTCCCCTAATTGGGGTCCCGCCTAATTAACCCCCAACTCCCCCTCCCCTAATTGGGGTCCCCCCTAATTAACCCCCAACTCCCCCTCCCCTAATTGGGGTCCCCCCTAATTAACCCCCAACTCCCCCTCCCCTAATTGGGGTCCCCCCCTCTAATTACCCTCCCCTGATTGGGGTCCCCCCTCTAATTACCCTGCCCTAATGGGTCCCCCTCCCCGCCATGCCCCCGCCCCTCCCCCTGCTCCTGCTCACCCTCCTCCCCTCCCCGCCCCCTCCTCCCTCCTCCCTCCCTCCCCCTCCCCTTCTCCCCCTCCCCCCTCCCCTCCCCCCCCCGCCGCAGCCACTTGCGCCACGTCACCGGCGGGGGAGGGGCGGCGGGGGGCATTCCCCGGGATTCCCCCCACGTCAGAGGGGATTCCCCGGCCGGCGCGGGGGGGGCGGAGCCGCGGGACTCCCCGGAGCTGTGCCACGGCTACTATGACGTCATGGGTCATTACGACGCGGCGTTTAATTGCTCGACGGGCGCCTTCCGCTTCTGCTGCGGGACGTGCAGCTACCGGTTCTGCTGCGAGCACCGCGCGCGGCGCCTGGAGCAGCGCCGCTGCACCAACCTGCGCACCCCGCCCTGGGCCGCCACCGCCGCCCCCGCGCCGTCCCCGCCCGCCCACGGCGACCCCCGCGGCGACCCCCGGCACCCCCGGGCCGCGCTGGCGGCGGGGGGCGCGGGGGGGGTCCCGTACGTGGTGTGCGGGGTGGTCAGCGTGGCGCTGGCCGTGGCCGTGGGGGCCAGGGCGGTGTGGGGGAGGGGGGGCAGGGGGGGCGGGGGAGGGGCGGGGGGGGCGCGGGGGGATGGCAGCAGGTGGGACATGGAGGGGACAGCGCGGGGACAGCGCGGGGACAGCGCGGGGAGGGCGTGGGGGACACGCGGGGATGGCGGGACGGGGATGGGGACAGGGACATCGGGACCGGGATGGGGCTGGGGGCGCAAGGACAGGGGCGTGGGGAGGGGGACACCGGGAAGGGGACATCGGGACCATGGGGACAGGGACATCGGGACCAGGCTGGGAACACGGGGATGGGGACAGGGGCATTGTGACGGGGACACGGGAACCGGGACAGGGACGCGGGGACAGGGACGTCGGGACGGGGAAACAGGTGGGGACAAGGCTGGGAACACGGGGATGAGGACTGGGGACAGCGACGTCGGGATGGGGACATGGGGACACGAGGATTGGCATGGGAACGCAAGGATGGGGAGGGGGACACGAGGACACGGGGATGGGGACAGGGACAGCGGGACGGGGACACGGGAACGGGGACAGAAACCCGGGGATGGGGACGTCGGGACGGGGACACAGGTGGGGACAAGGATTCGGACCCGGGGATGAGGACAGGGACATGGATGGGGACATCGGGACGGGAATGGGGACACGGGAACCAGGACAGGAACATCGGGACAGGGATATGGGGACCGCGGGGACAAGCTGGCGACACGGGCATGGGGACAGGGGCATCGCGACACGGGGACACGGCCGGGGGTGGCGCTGGGGACACCGCGAGCTCTGGCTCCGATCCTGACCGTGTCCCCCTCTCGTGTCACCCCACCCCGGTGTCCCCAACTGTCCCCAGGGCTCTCGTGGATGTCCTGCGCCACCAGGCCGGGGGGGGAGGGGCGCGGCCCGAGCGCCGCAGCAGCAGTGTCGTCCTGCCGCCCCCTCCCCCCGACACGGGACCCCCCCGACCCCCCAAAAACCTCTACGGCGCCGGCAAGTGCGGGGAGGGGCGATCTGGGGGGTTTGGGGGGATTGGGGAGGGGTCCCGAGTATTTGGGGAGGGGCTTCAAGGGGGTTTATGCAAATGAGGCGCTAACGACCCTTCCCCAATTAACAGAGAGCGGCTACGCCCACCTGGGCTTCGGGACCCCCGAGCACCGCGGGGCCACCCTGGGTGAGGAGGGGGCGCGGGGGTCCTGGGGGGTCTCTGGGGGGATTTTGGGGGGTCCCGGAGGGTGTCTGGGGGGTTTTTGGGGGGTCCCGGGGGGTCTCTGGGGGTTTTCGGGAGGTATTTTGGGGTTCGTTTTGGGGAGGTTTTTGCGGCTTTCTCAGGGTTTTTTGGGAGAGGTCTCGGGTGGGGTTTGGGGTTTTTTTTGGGGGGGGATTTAGGGGGTTTTTGGTGGGGGCTTTTTGGTGGGGGTCTCTGGGATTTTTTCGGGGGAGTGTTGAGAGTTTCTCAGTGGTTTTTTTGGGTGGGATTGGGTGTTTTTGGGGGGTGGGATGATTTTACTTTGTTGTTTCAATTACCGGGCGGTCTCGGGGGGGTTTGGGGGGATTTTCCCCCTTTTCTGACCCCCTTTCCCCCCCAGACTGGCGGGTTCCTCCCCCCGCCCCCCTGAGCTGCTCTCGCTCCTTCCACAACCTGTCTCACCCTCCGCCCCCCTACGAGAGCCCCCCCCGCGCTGACGGAGCTCGCTGGGCCTCGCTGCGGCGCCTGGGTGAGACCCCCGACCCTAAATACCCGAAAATACCCCAAAAAACACCAAAAATCACCCCAAAACTCCTCGCTGCGGCGCCTGGGTGAGACCCCGACCCTAAATACCCGAAAATACCCCAAAAACCACCTGAAACCACCCCAAAACCCACCCCAAACCCCTCACTGCGGCGTCTGGGTGAGACCCCCACCCTAAATACCCGAAAATACCCCAAAAAACACCCAAAATCACCCCAAAGCCCCTCAGCCTCCCCTTTGTGGCACCTGGGTGAGACCCCCGACCCTAAATACCCCAAAAACCACCCAAATCCACCCCAAACCCCTCGCTGCAGCACCTGGGTGAGACCCCCGACCCAAGACACCCCAAATCTGCCCCAAAAACCACCCGAAATCACCCCAAAAACCACCCGAAAAAACCCCAAACCCCTCGCTGCGGCGGCTGGGTGAGACCCCCGACCCAAATCACCCCCCCAAGACCCCAAAATACCCCCGAAACCCCCAAAATCCGCCCCAAAAAAAACCCCCAGAGCCCCCATTCCCGCCCCCCCACCATTAACCCTTTCCTCCCCTCTCCCCAACAGCCGACCGCGACCTGGAGGATTTCGGGGGTCCCTGGGGCCCCCCCTGGGCCGCCCCTCCCCCCCCGCGGGGCACGCTGCCCCTCCCCCCGCCGCGGGGCAACCGCCGCGTGCTCTCGCAGGAGTTTTTGGGGGGCGGGGGGGGCACGATCCCGCGGAACCGGGCGGGACCCCCCCGCCGCGCCCCCCTGTCGCACGCCGCGTCGCAGAGCAGCCTGGGCGGGGGGGGAGGGCCGCCCGGGACCCCCTTCTCGCCCCCTCCCCAGCCCGGGGGGGCTCCGGGGCGCCGCGCGCTGTTCGGGGCGCAGCGGCAGAACACGGCGGAGCTGCAGCTGCTGCCAGGACCACCCCCCGGGCCCCCCCCGGCGCCCCCTCCCCACCGGCTGCGCACCGGGAGCCGCACCGAGGTCACCGTGTGACCCCCGGGGGGTTCGGGGGGCTTCGGGGGGATTCGGGGGGAAAATGGGGGGAAAAGGGTGGAAAATAATGGGGGAAAGGTGGAAAAATGGGAAATCCCCCCAGGGGAAATGGGGGAAAAGCCCCGAAATTTGGGGGAAATGGTTAAAATTGGGGGGAGCCCCGAGTGTTAAGGGGGATGTCCCCAAAAATAAGGGAGATCTCCCCGAAAATTAGGGGAATTTCCCCAAAAATAAGGGAGATCTCCCCGAAAATTAGGGGAATTTCCCCAAAAATAAGGGAGATCTCCCCAAAATTAGGGGAATTTCCCCAAAAATAAGGGAGATCTCCCCAAAATTAGGGGAATTTCCCCAAAAATAAGGGAGATCTCCCCAAAATTAGGGGAATTTCCCCAAAAATAAGGGAGATCTCCCCAAAATTAGGGGAATTTCCCCAAAAAATTGGGGGGATGTCCACCCAAAATTAGGGGGATTTCCCCAAAAATAAGGGAGATCTCCCCAAAAATCAGGGGGATTTCCCCAAAATTGGGGCTCCTCCCAGGTGTCACCCCGGAAATTTTGGGGAGACCCCCACCAGGAGCAGCCCCGCCCCCAGCGGTGACGTCACAGCCCATGTGACGTCACTGCCCAAACTATGGACATGAGGAAGCGATGACGTCACTGCTGATGTCACTGCCGATGATGTCACGGCCCATTTATGGCCAAGCGATGATGTCACAGCCCCGCCCGAGGCGCCGATGACGTCACAGCACCGCCCGAGCAGCCGATGATGTCACATCCCCAATTAAGGCAGCTGGTGACGTCACAGCCCCGCCCGCGGCGCCGATGACGTCACACCTCAACCTATGATGTCACAAACCCTGCGACGACAGCGCAGTCACCGACGGTGACGTCACAGCCGCCCCTCCCCCTCCTCCTGAGCAGCCGATGATGTCACAGCCCTGCCCGATGATGTCACACGCCCACGATGACGTCAGCACTGTGGACTCCCCAAACCCACTCCCACGACGTCACCGCGAGGGGGCGGAGCCACCCCGACGATGATGTCATCAATCACTGCCAAGGCCCCGCCCCCTCCTCGCCATGATCTCACGGGGGGCTGGGCCCGCCGATGATGATGTCACCCCTCTCCGATGACGTCACCCGAAGCCATAGTGGGGGGAGGGGGTCCCCGGAACCCCCCGTGACCCCCCCGTGACCCCGTGACCTCCCCGTGACCCCGCGTGCCTTAGAGCCCCTCCCCCCCCTCGGGACCGCCCCTCCCCGGGGGGGGGAGTTGTGGGGGGGGAGGGGAATAAAGTGACGTTTCCTGCCCCCCCCGACTCATTTTGGGGAATTTCGGGGCTTTCGGCGGGTGGGGAGGAGCCATTGGGAGGGATCGGGGTGGTTTTCGGGGATCTCATGAGGATTTTTGGGTTTTTTGGGAATCCCTGAAGGGTTTTGGGATTCTCCGCACACCCTGAGCTCTGATTGGCTGCTGCACCTGCCAGTCACATCTAGCCCCACCTCCTTGAGGCCCCGCCTTCAATCCCTTCCCATTGGCTGCTGCCCCCGCCAATCACCGCCCCTCAAAATGGCGGCTGGCCCCGCCCTCCTCACACACCTGGCGCTGAGGCGCCTCACGAGCCCGCCTTTTTTCCGCGCTTCCCATTGGCTGGAGAGGAGGCTTTTTGACGCTGATTGGTTGGTTCTGCAGGGGGCGGGGCTTAGGGCGGCCGAGGCTATAAAAGCGGCGGGCCGGCGCCGGCAGCTCTAACTCTGTGGAGATTCCCCGGCAGCGCTTCGTGCTCCCTGACAGCGCGATGGTACCTCGTGAGGGAGGCTGTGAGGTTTAGGAGCAACCTCGGGGAGTTTTGGGGCTCCCCGAATCCCTGAGGGACATTTGGCAGGGTCTCAGGATGGGGGGAGGCCGCTCTGGGCCTGGTCTGGACCCAGAGGGTCGTGAGGGAGTTCGGGAGAGATCCTGAGGCGATTCAGGTGGAATTTAGGGAGTTCTTAGGGATTTTGAGGGTTCTAGGCTGGCCTGGGGGGAATTCAGGGAGTTTTGAGGGATAATCACACAGTTTGTCCAGTCAGAGTGGGGCTGAGGCCTCACAGAACCTTGTTCCCTTTTCTCCTCCCCTCATCCCCCCCGAGACTTATTTTTTCCCAAAAACGAGAGGAAAAGAATGAAATAAAGTTAAAACCTGGGGCAGGGGCACACACGAGGTGTAATTTTTTTTTATATAAATATATTTATAGAGCTCTGTAGGTACAAATTCCCCTCCCGCACCACCCCAATCCCACCCCCTCCCACACCCACCCATCACTCCGGCCCCGTTTTTTGTCCTTTTTCCTTCTTTATTCTGTCCAAAAAAAGGTTAAAAAAGAGAGGGGTGGGGGAAGGGAAGGGGGGAGGGGCGATTTTACCTGCAAAGAGACGTGGGGGGAGGGGAAGGGATTCGAGGGGGGGGTGGGGGGTGGAAATAAATTAAATACGAACCAAAAAAAGGGGGATTTGAGCAGCGCAAAGACCCAGGGGAGGAGGAGGAGAAGCGGCGGCGGCTGCGGAGTCCCCGAGCCCCCCCCGGGGCGGTTGTGGGGCGAGGGGGAGACCCCCGAGTTCGCTGTGGGGCTGCAATCTGGGGGGGGCTCCGTGTGCGGCGGCGCGGGGGTCCCGGGGGGGCGTCCCGGGGTCGAGGCTCCGTGTGGGGCTGGCCGCGGCCTGGGGGTCTCTCGGTGGGTCTCTCCTCCGTGGGGCGGGGGTCTCTCCGTGGGGCGGCGGCGCCGGGGGGGGACGAGACCTCGGCAGCAGGAAGAAGAGAGAGAAACTGAGGCACGGTTAAAAAAGAGGTGGGGGAGATGTGGGGGGAACCCTCGGCAGCCGCTCTGCCCCCCGAGCAGAGGCTCTGCCCCCCGTGGGCTGAAGCTCTGCCCCACAGGTCCCACCTAAATCCCCCCAAATCGCTGCTGAGGGGGCAAGAGAAGTTACGGGGTGTCGTCGCTGTCTCGGTCAGTGGGGCAGGTCCAGACCCCACAAGTCGCCCCCTGCCCACCCCAAATCCCCGCACGGTGGCTGCTGAGGGGGGAAGAGGTGGTTATGGGGCAGATCTGAGCCCCCCAAGTCAGTCGCCCGCCCCAGATCCCTCCCTCTGTGGCTGCTGAGGGGGGAACAAGGTTATGGGGCAGCTGTGGGTCAGCAGCTGTGGGTCAGCAGCTGTTGGTCAGACGTGGGGCAGATCGGAGCCCCACAAGTCAGTCCCCACCCCAAATCCCTCCCTGCGTGGCTGCTGAGGGGGGCAGAGGTGGCTGTGGGGCAGCTGTGGGGCAGCTGTGGGGCAGCTGCGGGTCGGTGTGGGTCAGATGTGGGGCAGGGCCGCCAGGCTCTGCCGGCAGTCGATGGCGCCGCGGTCGGGCCCGGTGAAGGTGAGGGGCAAACCCCCCAGGAAGCGGCGGCGCTCGGGGGGCTCCAGCCCCATAAGTGGGCCCAGCTGGGCCGTCGGCAGCGCCGGGCGGTAGCTGGGGAGAGAAGGAGGTCAGGGCGGGGGGGCCGGGGGCACCCGGGGGGCACCCGCGGCCCCCAAGGGCAGGGGGAGGGCTGGGGAGGGGCTCAGCCCCATAGGGAGGGACCCAGTCCCATACTGGGGGCACAGCCCCAAATCGGGGGGCTCAGCCCCACAGGGAGGGACCCAGTCCCATATTGGGGGCTCAGCCCCACAGGGAAGGACCCAGTCCCATACTGGGGGCTCAGCCCCATAGGGAGGGACCCAGTCCCATACTGGGGTCTCAGCCCCAAATCTGGGGGCTCAGCCCCACAGAGGGCAGTGTGAGCCCATATCAGAGGCACAGCCCCATACTGGGGGCACAGCCCCACAGACGGGAGTTTAGCCCCAGATCAGGGGCTTCAGTCCCACAGAGGGGAGTGTGACCCCATATCAGGAGGCTTAGCCCCATATTTGGGGACCCAGCCCCATATCAGGAGGCTCAGCCTCCCAGAAGGGGAGGCGGCCCCATAAAGCTGGGGGGGCACTGGCAGCCCCATAAGTTGGGGGTCACAGCCCCATAAGTTGGGGGTCACAGCCCCATTCAGGGGGCACACAGCCCCATGGGGACACAGTGACACCGTAAATGGGAGTTCAGCCACACTAGGGGGTCAGTGGGACCCCCACCCCAACGTGGGGTAGGAAGGGGAGATTTCCCCACATATATAGAGCAGAAATGGGGGCTTCCCCAGCCCCAGTGTGGGGCAAAAATAATGGGGAGCTGCCCTGCTCTGGGTCCCATGTGGGGCAGAAATGGGGGTTCCCCCATCCCATATATGGAGCAGAAACCAGAGTTCCCCTCCATGTATGGCAACATGGGGTTCCCCAGTCCATATATGGTTACAAGAATGGGGTCCCTGAGCCCGTATATGGAGATAGGAATCCCCCTGCCCATATATGGGTTAGGAATGGGGTTCCCCTGCCCATATGTGGAAATATGGGGTTCCCCAGCCCATATATGGAAATATGGGGTTCCCCAGCCCATATATGGTTATAAAAATGGGGTTCCCCAGCCCATATATGGAGAACATGGGGTTCCCCAGCCCACACATGGGGCAGCAATGGGAGTTCTCCCCCCCACATCCCCTGGGCTATGGGGCAGCAATGGGGCTCCTCCCCCCAAATCCCCCCAAATCCCCTCACTCACCTGCTGGGCCACCTGGCCCCCGGCTGTCTGCGTCCCCCCCTGTCCCCACAGCCCCCCGTGTCCCCACTGTCCCCCCGGCCCCACCTACGCCTTGATGATGGCGCGCAGGGCCCGGCGCCGCTCGCGCTCGGCGAACAGGTCGATGAGCCGCGGCCCCATGGCCGGAGCCGAGCTGTGCAGGCGGAAGAAGCGGCTGTAGAGCCCCAGTGACCAGGCGGCCCTCAGGGCCAGAGCGTGGGACACGGCGGGGTCCGAGCGCAGCGCCGGCGGCAGCAGGGCCAGCTCTGTGGTCAGCTCTGGGGACAGAGGGACATTGGGGTCAGTGGGGTGGGCACTGGGGGCAGCAGGGCCAGCTCTGTGGTCAGCTCTGGGGACAGAGGACATTGGGGTCAGTGGGGTCCAGCAGGGCCAGCTCTGTGGTCAGCTCTGGGGACAGAGGGACACTGGGGTCAGTAGGGTGGGCACTGGGGGCAGCAGGGCCAGCTCCGTGGTCAGCTCTGGGAACAGAGAGACATTGGGGTCAGTGGGGTCATTGGGGTGGTCAGTGGGGTCCAGCAGGGCCAGCTCTGTGGTCAGCTCTGGGGACAGAGGGACATTGGAGTCAGTAGGGTGGTCAGTGGGGTCAGCAGGGCCAGCTCTGTGGTCAGCTCTGGGGACAGAGGGACATTGGGGTCAGCAGGGTGGGCACTGGGGGCAGCAGGGCCAGCTCTGTGGTCAGCTCTGGGGACAGAAATTGGGGTCAGTGGGGACAGCAGGGCCAGCTCTGTGGTCAGCTCTGGGGACAGAGGGACATTGGGGTCAGCGGGGTGGTCAGTGGGTCCAGGTCTGTGGTCAGCTCAGGGTTCAGGGTCATGGTGGGGTCACAAAGTGGGGCCAAAATGAGGTGTCAGAAATGGGACTGAGGGCATCCTGGCACGCCCCTGAAGCCCCTCCCTGTGAATGCAGAGTTTTGGGGATCCCCCCGGGGTTTTGGGGTCTCTCCCGGGCTCTCTGGCCCCGCTGACCTCCGGAGTTGTTGGTGAACATGCAGTAGAGGATCCGGTAGGCTGTGAACTCCCCGACGCAGCCCGGCAGGTTCTCCCCGTAAAGAGCCTTCAGCTGCGTCTGGCACTGGTTGAACTCCTCGTGGTCACCCTGGGGGACAAGGGAGACCTCAGAAAATTTGGGGAGACCTCAGGGACCCCCAGGGAATGCGGGGAGACCCCAAAGCCCCCCACAGAGACCCCAGACCCACCTTCTCCAGAGCAATCCGGGCGTGAGTCTCGTAAACCTCCACTGTGAACTCTGTGCGAACGCCCTGGACCTGAAAAAAAGGTTCCAAAATTCGGGGAGGGGTCCCCAAAATTCGGAGGCGGCCTAAAATATTAGGGGGAATCCCCAAAATTCAGGGGAACCCAACTGAATGCTGGGGAGTCTTGTGGCTTGTCGGGAATTGAGGGGAGTCCTGAAAAGGGGTCAGAGAGACCCAAAATCACCTGGGACCCCCAAAAATCACCTGAGATCTTCCAAAAATCACCTGAGATCTCCCCAGAATCACCTGAGATGCTCCAAAAATCACCTGAGACCCCCCAAAATAACCTGAGACCCCCCCAAAAATCACCTGAGACCCCCCAAAATAACCTGAGACCCCCCCAAAAATCACCTGAGATCTTCCAAAAATCACCTGAGATCCCCCCAAATCACCTGAGACCCCCCCAAAAATCACCTGAAAGCTCCCAAAACCATTTGAGATGCCTGCCAAACCCACCTGAGCTCCCCAAAAAACAGAGAACCACCCCAGAATTGGGGATGTCCCCTCACTGTGAGCTCAGCCAAGGCCCCCCAGGACCCCTCCCCAGTTTGGGACCCCCAGGACCCTCCCCAGCTTCCCCTCACCGTCAGGTCCTGCCGCAGGGATTTCAGCTGCTCACACGCCCAGGCGTAGTCACGGTGCTGCTGCCAGTGGGATCTGACCAGGGACAGCGCCTGGCGCAGCACCTGCGACCCCAAAAACACCATGAGGGGTTAGGGGGATCCCAAAATCCTGGGGGGATCCCAAAATCCTGGGGGGATCCCAAAATCTGGGGGAACCAAAATCCCACGAGGGAAGGTTCAGTTGGGCTTTTAGGGAGTCCAGGGTGGGTTTCTGGGAGTTTTTTTGGGGTATTTAGGGTGTTCTGAGGGTTTTTTCGGGTGCATATTGGGGTCACCCAGCGGCACGTGGATTTTTTATGGGGTTTTTTGGGGTCACCCACCTGCACGGGGGTTTTTGGGAGGTATTTTTACAGGGTTTTGGGGGTATTTTGGGTTATTTTGGGTCACCCACCGGCACAGGGGTTTCTGGGGTCTATTTTGGGGTATTCAGGGGACTTTTTTCACGGGGTTTTTGTGGATTTTTCGGGGTCACCCACCAGCATGTGTGTTTCTGGGGTTATTTTTACAGGGTTTTTAGGATTTCTCAGGTTTTTTGGGGTCACCCACCGGCACGGGGGTTTCTGGGGTTATTTTTACAGGGTTTGTAGGATTTTCCAGGGGTTTTGGGGTTATTTTTACAGGGTTTTTAGGATTTTCCAGGGGTTTTGGGGTCACCCACCGGCACAGGCCGCACGGTCGCCGGGTCAGGCGCGCAGGTGAGCCGCAGGTAGCGCTTGGTGACCTCCTGGCAGGTGCCCAAAATCTTCACCTGGTCCCAGTCGAGGCCCTCAGCCGGGGCGGGGGAGGGGCCGGGGGGCGTGGCGGCGGCCGGTGGGGGGTTGGGCCGCGGTTTTTTGGGGTGCCCCCCGTTCCCCGTGCCCCCCTGGAAGCGCTGGGCTCGGCGCTGCCGCCGCAGCTCCCGCTCGGGGTCCTCGGGGTCCGGCGGCGGCCGGCGGCGAGCGCGGCGTGGGGGACCTGGCTCCGGCCTGGGGAGAGATTTGGGGTAAAAACTGGGGATTTGGGTTAAAAAATGGGGTTTGGGGGAAAGGCGTGGGGGGCCTGGCTCCGGCCTGGGGAGAGATTTGGGGTAAAAACTGGGGATTTGGGTTAAAAAATGGGGTTTGGGGGAAAGGCACAGGCCTGGCTCCGGCCTGGGGAGAGATTTGGGGTAAAAATCGGGGATTTGGGTTAAAAAATGGGGTTTGGGGGAAAGGCACAGGGGGCCTGGCTGTGGGTTGGGGGAGAGAAATGGGGTTTGGGTTAAAAAATGGGGTCTGGGTTAAAACACGGCGATTTTGGGAGGGGGGCATATGGGATTTGGGGGGGAAAATGGGATTTAGGGGAAATAAACAGGGGAAATGGGATGTTGGATAAAAAATGAGGATTTAGCGAGGAAATAAACAGAGATTTAGGAGAACAAACGAGGATTTAGGAGGACAATCTGAGGGTAAAACCCAATAGTTTTGGCTCAAATCCCATTCTAGGAGTGCCCTGAGTGCCCCAAAGCGCTCCCAGTCCCTCCCAGTGCCCCCAGTTTGTCACCCCCAGTCCCTCCCAGTGCCCCCAGTTTGTCACCCCCAGTCCCTCCCAGTGCCCCCAGTACCTCTTGCCCCGCTGTGCTCGCGCTCGGCCGCGCTCCAGCCCTCCTCCTCCTCCTCGCCCGCGGGGTTTGGGGATCCCCCGGCGCCCCCCAGGCCGTGCCTCAGCCCCAGAGCCGGACGAGTCTGAGTCCGAGTCGCTGCGGGGACAGCGGGGTCACGTTTGGGGTCACCGGGACAGGTTTGGGGTCACTGGGATGGGTTTGGGGTCACTGGGGTGGGTTTGGGGTCACTGGGACGGACTTTAGGAGGGATTTCAGGAGGTTTTGGGGGGGTTGGGAAGGTCTAGGGAGGGTTTGGGGAGGATTTTGGGAGTCTCAGGGATGTTTTGTGGGATTTTTGAGAAGGTATTTCGGATGTCTCGGGGCTCCTGGGGCCGTTTTGGGAGATTTCAGGAGTATTTCAGGGGCGTTTCAGGGATTTTTGGGAGAATATTTCAGGGGCGTTTCAGGGATTTTTGGGAGAGTATTTCAGGGGCGTTTCAGGGATTTTTGGGAGAGTATTTCAGGGGTGTTTCAGGGATTTTCGGGAGGGGATTTCAGGGGTATTTTGGGGGATTTCTGGGAGCGGATTTCAGGGGTGTTTTAAGGGATTTTGGGGGGATTTTCGGGGTCCCACCTGCGCCGGCAGTGCCTCCCCGGCGATCGCGACGATGACCTCGACCGTGACCTCGAGCCGCTGGACGAGGAGCTGTTGTCCTTCATGAAAACGTTTCGGTTCCCGAATTTCGTGGGGAACCCCCCGCCCCCCCCGCGGGCCCGGGACCCCCCAGCCGCTCCCCCCCGGGCCGGGGGAGGCCCTGCGGAGCCCGGGGGGCGCTGGGCGGGGGGCTGCGGGGGGCCCGGGGCGGCCGAGGGGCTGGGCCTGGCCGGGGGGAGCTCCCAGCGCTTCTTCTTGGGGCTGCCGGCGCCGTCCCGACCGAGCCTGGGGGGACAGGGGGGTCAGCGCCCCAAATCGGGGGTCAGGACCCCAAATAGGGGGGGCAGGACCCCAAATAGGGGGTCAGGACCCCAAATCGGGGGTCAGCAACCCTAATCGGGGGGCTGGGGGAGCAGGGGGTGTCCCGGGGGGCTCCTGGGGGGAATTTCTGGGGGTTTTTTGGGGTGGATTTGGGGGTTTTGGGGTGGATTTAGGTGTTTTTTGCAGTGAATTTGGGGTTTTTGGGGTTGGGGTTCCCGGGTGGGTTTTGGAGTGGATTTGGGGTTTTTTGGGGTGGATTTGGGACTTTTCAGGGTGGGCATTCTGAGGGAGTTCCCAGGCGGATTTTGGGGAGTTTGCAGGTGGATTTCAGGCGCCCTCCCCGGGTGGGTTTTGGGGTGATTTTTGGGGTGATTTCGGGATTTCTGGGGGGGAATCTCACCCAGCCGGGGAGAGCTTCCCTGCTGCAGCCGATGGCGAAGGCGGAGCCGTCCTGGGGCTGGGGTTGGGGGCAGCGCTCAGGTGAATTCTGGGCTGAATTCGGGGGGTTTTGGGGTTGGGGTTTGGGGGATTCCCGGGTGGATTTCAGCAGGGATTTTTGTGATTTCTCAGTGGGATTTCTGTGATTTCTCAGCGGGATTTCTGTGGTTTCTCAGTGCCTCTCAGCCACCCTGTCCGGGGGTCACACCGGGATTTCGGGGCGGGATTTCGGGGCGATTCTGGCGGGGATTTTGGGGTTTTCGGGGGCCCCTCACCCACCCGGGGAGGGGCTCCCGGCTCCAGTCGATGGTGAAGGCGGAGCCGTCCTGCAGCCGCGCCTGCAGCAGCTCCTTGAGCAGCTTCTCGGTGCGGTCCTTGTCCTCCTCGGACTCGCAGGCCGTGAAGCAGCGCTGCACGTACGCCTTCATCTCGGGGGGCCAATCCTCGGGCTTCCCCCTGGGGGGGGCGCGGGGGTCCCTGGGGGATTTATTTGGGGGCCCAGGGGTGACTCGGGGGGCGATCTGGGCTCGCTGGGGCCCCACAAAGCACCCGAAAGCAGCATCCACTCCAGGGTCCCCACTTTTCCCCTACAGATTTTTTGGGGCTCCTTTTGGGGAGTTTTTGGGGTCAGCAGAGGATTTTAGAGTTTTTAGGATTTATTTCAATCCCCTCCCACCCCCCTAAATAAACCAATCCCCGCCTCCCCCCGCCCTCCCCAGATTTTGGGGTTCACCCCACACTCACCCGTGGCCGTGGTGCTTCTCGGGGCCCTGGGGACCCCCGAAGGCGCTGCCCCCCCGGGACTGCTCCCCAAAAGCTGGCGGGGGGAGCACGAAGGGTCGCTTGGGCAGCTGGAACTTGAGCCCCCCGGCGCCGGGAGCCTCTGGGGACAGAATTGGGGAGGTCTGAGGGGGTTTGGGGTTTTTGGGGGGTGGGAAAGGGGCGGTTTGAGGGTGGCAGGGGGTTTTGGGGTGGGGGGAGCTTTGGGGCTGGGGGGGTAAGGAATTTAGGGAAGAATTTGGGATTAATTTGGGAAAAATTCAGGGAACTGGGGAGGAGTTTGGGGGCTTTGCAGGACCATTTCAGGAAGGATTTTGGGGGTGAAAAGAGGGAATTTGGGGTTTGGAGGAGGGGGGCATTTTGGTAAGGAGTCAGGAGGGGTTTGGGCAGGAATTCGGGCAGGAATTCAGGGATCCCCCTCCCCAAATTCAGGGTCTCTTACGCTTCATGCGGCTCCAGAGCTGCCCTCCCCCCTTCTTGCCCTTCTGGGGGGGCTCGTTGTAGCCGTGGGGGGAGGGGTAGGGGGTGGAGCCCCCCGGGGAGCTCCCCGCGCCCCCCCCCGCCCCCCCCGCGCCCCCCGAGCCCCCCAGAGCGTGGGGAGGGGGCTGGGGAGGGGCGGCGGGGGGGGGCTGGGGGGTCCCGAAAGGCGACGCTTCGTCCAGGCCTGGCACGGGGGGCTGCTGCGGGGGGAGCACAGAGGGGGGTCAGGGGGGGTTTCCCGTGCTGGAGACCCCTCCCCAGATCCCCCCAGAGCCCCCTCCTCACCTGGCCCAGGCCGCTCTGCTGCTGGGGGGGGGCGGGGGGCTGCTGCTGGGGGGGGGCAGCGCTGTAGGAACCCCCTCCCCCCGCGGCGTAGGGGGCTGTGGGTGCCCCATAGCCGGGGTACACCCCCTGGGGGGAGAAAGGACCCTCGGGTTAGCTGGGGGGCCCTGAGACCCCCCTTTGAATTAATGGGACAGCCCTGAGACCCCCCTTTGAACTAATGGGGCAGCCCTGAGACCCCACCTTGAACTAATGGGACAGCCCTGAGACCCCCCTTTGAACTAATGGTACATCCCTGAGACCCCCCTTTGAACTAATGGGACAACCCTGAGACCCCCCTTGTGCTAATGGGACAGCCCTGAGACCCCCCTTTGAACTAATGGGACAGCCCTGAGACCCTCACTTGTACTAATGGTACATCCCTGAGACCCCCCTTTGAATTAATGGGACAGCCCAGAGACCCCCCTGGAATTGATGGAACAACCCAGAGACCCAAATTAATGGTACAGCCCAGAGACCCCCAGCCCCATTTCTCTGTCCCCAGCCCCATTTTTGTGTCCCCCACCCCATTTCTGCTCCCCCAGCCCCATTTCCCTGCCCTCACCCCCTTTCCGCCCCAGCCCAATTTCCGCTCCCCAACCCCATTTCCGTGTCGCCCACCCCCATTTCTC
Organism: Lichenostomus cassidix; assembly: GCF_008360975.1. Classification (NCBI taxonomy): domain Eukaryota; kingdom Metazoa; phylum Chordata; class Aves; order Passeriformes; family Meliphagidae; genus Lichenostomus; species Lichenostomus cassidix. The sequence goes on from NW_028147440.1 coordinate 98,512, forward strand.
TGTCCCCAGCCCCATTTCTGGCTCCCCCAGCCCCCGTTTCCGCGCCCCCCGCCCCGCTCCGGGCTGTCCCCCCCTCACCACGGGGTAGTAATATCCGTAGGGATAATAACCGCCGCCGTACGGCTGGTACCACTGGTAGTACTGGGGGGGCTGCGCCTGCTGCAGCGAGGGGTCTCCCTGCGCGGGGGGGGCGTACTGGGGGGGAGAGAGACAGGGGGGTGAGACCCCCGAGCTGGGGATCCTCACCCCGCAAACACAGAGCGGCCGGAACACAGAGAAACCACTCAAATCACACCCCAGACACAGAGAAACCACTCAAATCACACCCCAGACACAGAGAAACCACTCAAATCACACCCCAGACACAGAGATCTCCCGCAAATCACACCCCAAACACGGGAATCTTCCCTCAAATCACACCCCAGACACAGGAATCTTCCCTCAAATCACACCCCAGACACAGAGATCTCCCGCAAATCCCACCCCAAACACGGGAATCTTCCCTCAAATCACACCCCAGACACAGGAATCTTCCCTCAAATCACACCCCAGACACAGAGAAACCACTCAAATCACACCCCAAACACAGGAATCTTCCCTCAAATCCCACCCCAAACACACAGATCCCCCACGAAATACAGAGATCTCCTCAAAGACCCCCCAGAGCCCCCCGAGGACCCTCCAGGCCTCCCCTAAACCCCCGAGCCCGCCCAGAGCCTCCCCCAGACCCTCCGGAACTCCCCAATCCACCAAGAATCACCCCAGAGCACCCCAAGACCCTCGAGGGCTTCTCCGAGCCCCCCAAAACCTCCCCAGACCCCCAAAGCGCCCCAGACCCCCAAAACCTCCCAGACCCCAAAGCCCCAGACCAAACCCCCAGACCAAAACCTCCCCAAAATCCCCCCAAACTCCCTCCCCTCCCCTCAGCGCCTCACCTGCGCTCCGCCGCCCGCCCCCCCCGCGCCTTTGCCCCCCCCGGCCGCGGCTTTACTGATGCTGGCCAGGGCCTGCCGCGCTTTCTCCCACTCGGGGTTCTCGGGGGGCGCCGGCGGCTCCTCCCGCGCGGGGCCAGCGCCGGGGCCGAGCGCGAACGGAGCGGCCCTGAGGGAGCAACGGACGGTCGGTGAAACGGCCCCGGCTCGGCCCCCGCGCCCGCCCCGCGGAGCCCGCCCGACCCCCTTCTCACCACTCGCGCTGGTCGCCCAGGTTGGCGGCCATGGCGGGAGAGCCCCGCGCCCCTCCCGGGGCCGCCGCGGATCGCGACAGGCGCGACAGGGCCAAGATGGCGGCGCCGCCCGCGCTGCCTCCCTCACGGAGCCACTTCCGGTTGGCGCCCAGGGCGCAGCCAATGGGAGCGCGAGGGAGGGGCGGGGCGAGGACGGTGGCCGTTGGGGGACAAAAGTAACGGAGAGGCGCGAGGGACGCGGACGGCGGCCGCGAAGGGACAAAATACAGGAGAGGCGAGGCGCAGAGAACCGGGAGGGTTTTTGGGGGAAATTCGGGGAGAAACGGGGATGGTTGTGGGGCAGAACTGGGGGGCTCAGCCTGGATTCACCCCACACCGAGCCCTGCCGGCCCTGGGGGTCTCCAGCCCGCCGTGAGCCCCCAGTGCAGCAGCAGCAGGACAATGGGGACATGTCAGGACCCCCACTCTGGGGGGGTTGGACCCCAAAATCAGGGCTCTGAGACCCCAAAACCAGAGCTCTGAGACCCCAAAACCAGGGCTCTGAGTCCCCAAAACCAGGGCTCCGAGTCCCCAAAACCAGAGCTCCTCACCCCAAACTGGGGAGGGTCATCCCTCCCTCCCGGGGCTCTCCTCCCCAAATAACACACAAACTCCAACAACTGGAAAAATCATTTAATTAGGGGGATTTCCGGGGGTTCCCCACCTCCCTCTGCCGGGGGGGGAAATCCCCCTTTTCTGCAATACGAAACGTCACGGGGGGTTGGGGGTCGGGGGTCGGTCCGGGGGGCTCTGGGGCGGGGGAGGGTCGCTACAACGAGAAACCAGCACTGGGAAAGGAGGGAAAACCGCGGGAGAACGGGAAAACGCGGGGCGGATCCGGGCGGGCCGAGCCCCCCGAGCCCCCCGGGGGCTACCAGAAGTCGCGGCGGTGGTACGAGTCGGGGTCGCAGAACTTGGTGACCACCACGCGGTTGGCGAACTTGCGGCCGGTCAGCCCTTGCATGGCCTTCTGGCAGTCGAACACCGAGGTGAACTCCACGAAGATCTGCGCGGGGGGCGAGCGGGGGCCGGGTGAGAGCGGCTTGGGGTCATTGTGATCGATTTGGGGTCGTTGGGATCGATTTGGGGTCGTGTGAGATCAGTTTGGGGTGGTTTGGAATTGATTTGGGGTCGTTTGGAATTGGTTTGGGGTGGTTTGGAATTGATTTGGGGTAGTTTGAGATGGATTTGGGGTCGTGTGAGAGCGGCTTGGGGTCGTTGGGAATTGATTTGGGGTCATTTGAGATCGGTTGGAGGTGGTTTGGAATTGATTTGGGGTGGTTTGGAATCGATTTGGGGTGGTTTGGAATCGATTTGGGGTGGTTTGGAATCGATTTGGGGTGGTTTGGAATCGATTTGGGGCCGTTTGGAATTGGTTTGGGGTCATTTGGAATTGATTTGGGGTCATTTGAGATCGGTTTGGGGTCGTTGGAGATCGATCTGGGGTAGTTTGGAATTGATTTGGGGTCGTTTGGAATTGATTTGGGGTCATGTGAGATCAGTTTGGGGTCGTTTGAGATCGGCTTGGGGTCGTTGGGAATTGATTTGGGGTCATTTGAGATGTTTGGGGTCGTTTGGAATCAATTTGGGGCCGTTGGGAATTGATTTGGGATCGTTTGAGATCACTCTGGGGTCATTTGAGATTGATTGGGGTCGTTTGGAATTGATTTGGGGTCGTTTGAGATCAGTTTGGTGTCCTTGCAGGGACAGCAGGACTCTCCTGGTAAATGACTGGCAAAGGGAAACCCCAGAAATTCTGAGAAGGGGCAATTTGGGGTCATTTGAGGGGATTTGGGGTCATTTGGAGGGGATTTGGGGTCATTTGGAAACAATTTGGGGTCATTTGGAAACAATTTGGGGTTGTTTGAGGGGATTTTGGGTCATTTGGAGGTGATTTGGGGTCGTTTGAAGGCGATTTGGGGTCATTTTGAAATGATTTGGGGTCATTTGGAAGCTATTTGGGATCATTTGGGGTCATTTGGGGTTTTTTAAGGGCAGCAGGACTCTCCAGGTAAATGACTGGCAAAGGGAAATCCCAGAAAATCCGAGGAGGGGCGGAACTGGGGGGGCTGGGAGGTTAGGGATGATTTTTGGGGTCCTGGGGCGGATTTGGGGTCATCTGGGGAGGATTTGGGGTCGCTGGGGGGACAGGGGGAAGCCCTAAAGAATGAGGCTATGAGAGGAACACCAAACCTGGGCACACCTGGGCACACCTGGGCGCTCAGGTGACCCCAAATCTCCACAGGTGACCCAAATCTCACCTTGCCACACCCCAGAACCCTCCAGGACCCAAAATCCTGACAGATTTGACAGCACCACACCCTCCCCGTGTCACCAATGCCACACCTGGGCACCTAGGTGACCCCAAATCTCCACAGGTGACCCAAATCTCACCTTGTGACACTCCAGAACCTTCACAGATCCCAAAATCCCAATGGATTTCACTATTCCCATACCCTTCCCATGTCGCTAATGCCACACCTGGGCACTCAGGTAACCCCAAATCTCACCTTCCCACAGCCCGGCACTTCCACCCCATTGACAGGCCGTGGGATCTCGATGGATTTCACGGCGCCACACCCTCCCTGTGTCCCCAATGCCACACCTGGGCGCACCTGAGCACTCAGGTGACCCCAAATCTCACCTTGTGACACTCCAGAACCTCCACAGATCCCAAAATCCCGATGCATTTGACCCATTTCCCTTCCTTCCCAGCACACCTGGGCACACCTGGGCACACAGGTAACCCCAAATCTCTGCTGTCTCACCTTGCCACACCCTGGCACCTCCACGCCGTCGACGGGCCGCGGTATCTCGATGGATTTCACGGTGCCATATTTGCCACACTCGTCCCTGACGTCCTCGACGATCTCCTCGTACTCCTCGTCGTCCAGCAGCTCCTCGGGCAGCACCATGTTGAGCAGGCAGAGCACCTCGGTGGGGTGACCTCCCATCTGCACCTGCGAGCTCATCAGCCCCGGCACCTGCAGCGTCACCGGCGTCTGGTTGATGGTGCTCTGGGGGGGGAAAACGGGGAGAAAACGTGAGAAAATGGGAAAAAATGGCAAAAAACGGTGAAAAAATGAGAGAAAATGGTGAAAAAATGGTGAAAATTGGGTAAACTGTAAGCTCCTGAGCACCTGCAGCGTCACCGGCGTCTGGTTGATGGTGCTCTGGGAGGGGAAAATGGGGGAAAAATGGGAAAAAACGGTGAAAAAATTGGAAAAAATGGTGAAAAAATGGGAAAAAATGGTGAAAAAATGGGAAAAAAGGGCAAAAAATGGTGAAAATTGGGTAAACTGTGAGCTCATGAGCACCTGCAGCGTCACCGGTGTCTGGTTGATGGTGCTCTGAGAGGGAGAAATTGGGGAGAAAACGTGAGAAAATGGGAAAAAACGGTGAAAAAATGGGAAAAAATGGGGAAAAATGGTAAAAAATGGTGAAAATTGGGGTAAACTGTGAGCTCATCAGCCCCGGCACCTGCAGCGTCACCGGCGTCTGATTGATGGTGCTCTGGGGGGGAAATTGGGGAGAAAACGTGAGAAAATGGGAAAAAAATGGGAAAAAATGGCGAAAAAATGGGAAAAAATGGGGAAAAAATGGGAAAAAATGTGGAAAAAATGGTGAAAATTGGGTAAACTGTGAGCTCCTGAGCACCTGCAGCGTCACCGGCGTCTGGTTGATGGTGCTCTGGGGGGGGAAATTGGGGAGAAAACGTGAGAAAATGGGAAAAAACGGTGAAAAAATGGGGAAAAATGGGGAAAAAATGGTGAAAATCGGGGAAAAAATGGCGAAAAAATGGTGAAAATTGGGGCAAAAATGGTGAAAAAATGGTAAAAAATGGTGAAAATTGGGGTAAACTGTGAGCTCATGAGCACATGCAGCGTCACCGGCGTCTGGTTGATGGTGCTCTGAGAGGGGAAATTGGGGAGAAAACGTGAGAAAATGGGAAAAAACGGGAAAAAACAGCGAAAAAATGGGAAAAAACAGCGAAAAAATGGTGAAAATTGGGTAAATTGTGAGCTCATCAGCCACAGCACCTGCAGCGTCACCGGCGTCTGGTTGATGGTGCTCTGGGGGGAAAATGGGGAGAAAACGGGAAAAAAATGTGAAAAAATGGGAAAAAATGGTGAAAAAATGGGAAAAAATGGTGAAAAAATGGTAAAAAATGGTGAAAATTGGGGAAACTGTGAGCTCATGAGCACCTGCAGCGTCACCGGCGTCTGGTTGATGGTGCTCTGGGGGGGAAAAATGGGGAGAAAACGTGAGAAAATGGGAAAAAACAGCAAAAAAATTGTGAAAATTGGGGAAAAAATGGGAAAAAAATGGTGAAAATTGGATAAACTGTGAGCTCATCAGCCCCGGCACCTGCAGTGTCACCGGCGTCTGGTTGATAGTGCTCTGGGGGAAAACGGTGAAAAAATGGGAAAAAACGGCAAAAAAAAATGGTGAAAAAATGAGAGAAAACGGTGAAAAAATGGTGAAAAAATGGTGAAAATTGGGGCAAAAATGGTGAAAAAATGGTAAAAAATGGTGACAATTGCGGTAAACTGTGAGTTCATCAGCACCTGCAGCGTCACCGACGTCTGGTTGATGGTGCTCTGGGAGGGAGAAAATGTGAAAAAACGGGAAAAAAATGTGAAAAAATGGGAAAAAACAGCAAAAAAATGGGAAAAACCACTGGAAAAATGGTGAAAATTGGGGCAAAAATGGTAAAAAATGGTGAAAATTGGGTAAACTGTGAGCTCCTGAGCACCTGCAGCGTCACCGGCGTCTGGTTGATGGTGCTCTGGGGGGGGGAAATGGGGTGAAAACAGTGAAAATTGGGAAAATCAGTGAAAAACTGGGAAAAAATGGTGAAAAAATGGGAGAAAACTTATTAAAAAAATAGGGGGGAAATACCAAAAATAAGGGAGAAAATGGCAAAAGGGGGAAAACCACCAGAAATTGGGAGGAAACTGCAAAAATGGGGGGGAAATGCCAAAAATAGGGGAGAAAATACCCAAAATAAGGGGGAAAATGGTGAAAATTGGGGGGAAAATGGTGAAAATTGGGGGGAAAATGGTGAAAGTTGGGGGGAAAACGGTGAAAGTTGGGTGAAACCGCTGAAAATTACGGGAAGTGACACCAAAATGGGGTAAAATCGCCCCAAAATGGGGTAAAATCGCCCCAAACTGGGGTAAAACCCCCCGATTTGGGGTCAGAGTCTCACCAGCGTGGCGTTCTTGGCTCCCACACTCGCTCGCTGCACCAGCAGCTTCTTGTCACCGAGCTGCATCCCGTTGAGCCCCGCGATGGCCTGGGGACAGCGATGGGGACATTATTGGGGACATTACTGGGGACATTGGGGACAGTGATGGAGACATTGGGGACATTGGGGACAGCGACGGGGACATTATTGGGGACATTGGGGACAGTGACGGGGACATTATTGGGGACATTGGGGACATTGGGGACAGCAATGGGGACATTGGGGACATTGGGGACAGCAACAGGGACATTGGGGACAGCAACGGGGACATTATTGGGGACATTGGGGACATTGGGGACATGGGAGACATTGGGGACATTGTTGGGGACATTGTTGGGGACAGCAGGGACATTGGGGACAGCAATGGGGACATTGGGGACATTAGGGACATTGGGGACATTGTTGGGGACAGCACAGGGGACAGCACAGGGGACAGCAGGGACATTGGGGATATTGGGGACAGCGTTGGGGATATTGGGGACATCATTGGGACAGTGTTGGGGACAGCAATGGGGACATTGGGGACAGCAACGGGGACATTATTGGGGACATTGGGGACATGGGAGACATTGGGGACATTGGGGACAGCAACGGGGACATTGGGGACATTGTTGGGGACAGCAGGTACATTGGGGACATTGGGGACAGTGATGGGGACATGGGGGACATTGGGGACATTGTAGGGGACAGCAACAGGGACATTGGGGACATTGTTGGGGACATTGGGGACATTGGGGACATTGGGGACATTGGGGACATTGTTGGGGACAGCACAGGGGACAGCAGGGACATTGGGGACATTGGGGACAGCACAGGGGATATCAATGGGGACAGCACAGGGGACAGCGGAGACATTCGGGATATTTGGCACATTGGGGACATTGTTGGGGACATTGGGGACATTGGGGATTTTTTGAGGGAATTTCAGGGTTTTTCGGGGTGGATTTTGGGCCTTTTGGGGCAAATTTTGGGGTTTTTTGGAGCAGAATTTGGGCCTTTTGGGGCAGATTTTGGGGTTTTTTGGGGCACATTTCGGAGGTTTTTCAGGCGGATTTTGGGGCTGATTTTTTCAGGGTTTTTGGGGTGAATTTTGGGGATTTTCCAGGATGTATTTTGGGGTTTTTTGGGTGTTTCTTCACCTGGTCAGTGACGCTGATGTTCACATACCAAACGCATAACCTTTTGGGTTTTTTGGGGTGAATTTCGGGGATTTTGGGGTGGATCTTTTCGGGGTTTTCACGGCAGGTTTTGGGGATTTTTCGGGAGAGGTTTTAGGGTTTTTTTGGGATTTTTTGGGTGTTTTTTCACCTGGTCAGTGACGCCGATGTCCCCATACTTGCAGAAAGCATAATCTTTTGGGTTTTTTGGGGCAGATTTTGGGGTTTTCAGGGCGGATTTTAAAGCGGATTTTTTGGGGTTTTTGAGGCAGATTTCGGGGCAGGTTTTGGGGTGGATTTTGGGGTTTTTGGGGTGTTTTCTCACCTGGTCAGTGACGTTGATGTCCACGTACTCGCAGAAGGCGTAGCCCTTGCTCAGGCCGGTCGCGCTGTCCTTCACCAGGTTGAAAGCCTTGAGAGGACCGAAGGACGTCAGCAGCTCCTTCACCTGGGAAAACCCAAAATTCGGGGTTGGGGAAATTGGGAATTCCATCCTAAAATCGGGAATTCCCATCCCAAAAATCCCTGAGAGTCACAGCTGATCCTGTTTGGTTCTGTGTCCCGATTTGGGCTCATTTTGGGGAATTTTGGGGGATTTTAGGGCTCTGGGAAATCCCAAAAATCCTCAGGAATGAGGAGAAACTCCCTGGGATTGGGAATTCCATCCTGGGATTTGGGAATTCCATCCTAAAATTGGGAAATTCCATCCTAAAATTCGGGAATTCCATTCTGGGATTTGGGAATTCCATCCTAAAACTCTCAAATTCCATCCTGGGATTGGGAATTCCCTCCTGAGATTTGGGAATTCCATCCTAAAATTTGGGAATTCCATCCTGGGATTTGGGAATTTCCTCCCCAAAAAATCCTGAGGGTCGCAGTCAATCCTGTCTGGCCCTGATTTGGGCTCATTTTGGGGGAATTTGGGAGAGATTTGGAGAAGAATTTGGGGGAAATTTGGGGTTATTTTGTGAGGGATTTGAAAGGGATTTTGGGTCAATTTTGAGGTGAATTTGGGGGGATTTTGGGGTGATTTTAGAGGGTATTTTGGGAGGGATTTTGAGGGTATTTTGGGAGAAATTTCAAGGGGATTTTGGGGTGATTTTGGGATTATTTTGGGGTGATTTTGGGGTCACCTGGTCGTCGTTCAGGTAGTTGGGGAGACCTCCGATGAAGAGTTTGTGGGCAGAGTCAGGAACCACCGTGGAGACCACGCCTGGAAAAAGGGAAAAAAATGGGATTTTGGGGCCAAAAAATCCCCCCTGGAATCCCCAAAAATCCCCCCTGGAATCCCCAAAAATCCCCCCTGGAATCACCCCAAAAACCCCTCTGGAATCCCCAAAATTCATGAGAAAATTAAGATTTTTTGGGGGAATTTTTGTGTTTCCCCACAGGATTTTGGGAATTTTCCCCAAATTTTAGGAATTTTCCCCAAATTTTGGGGTCTCCCCTCACCTGGGAGTCGGGGAATCCCCAAAATCCCCTGGGATCCCACATTCCCTCCCCAAAAATCCCCAAATTTTGACCCCAGGATTGGGATTTCTCCCCTCCCCGTAAATTTTACCCAAATTTCACTGGGATTTTGGGATTTTTCATGGGATTTCGGGAATTCTTCTGAGATTTTAGGGACTTCCCTGGATTTCTGGGGTCTTCCCTCACCTGGCCAAGTCGGGATGACCCCAAATTCTGACCCCACAAAACCCACCATCAAAATCCTTCCTCCCCGTAAATTTTATCCGAATTTTGTGGGGATTTCGGGATTTTCCCCAGAATTTTGGGAATTTTAGGATCCTCCCTGGAATTCTGGGGTTCCTCCCTCATCTCTTCAAGGACTGGGAGTCAGGATGACCCCAAATTCTGACCCCAAAAACCCACCATCAAAATCCTTCCCCTCCCCGTAAATTTTACCCGAATTTCGCGGGGATTTCGGGATTTTTCACAGGATTTCAGGTATTTTTTTGGGGTTTTTTTGGGGTTTTTAGGATCACTCACCCGGCACGTAGACCGAGGGGTTCTCGGACATGCCGGGCAGGGGCTGGTAGTCGTGGGGACGCCGAATCTTCAGCGACTGGCCCTGGAAGATGATGCCGTCGAACGCCATCGCCTGCGTCGTCTCGTCCACCGAGCGGAACTGCGGGAAAAATCCCAAAATTGGGGTGGGGATGGGGCTGGGAGTGGTCAGCCCAAAAATCCGGGGGCTTGGGAGTGTCTGGGCTGAAAAATCCGGGGGTTGGGAGCCAAGAAATTGGGATTTGGGAGAAAAAAAATTTAAAAAAAATTGGGATTTGGGCACCTGGTCCTGTAGGGATTGGAGTTGGGGAACCAAAATCACCCAAAATTGGGGTGGGAATGGGGCTGGGAGTCATTATCCCAAAAATTTTGGGGGTTGGGAGTGTCTATCCTAAAAAATTAGGGGGGTTAGGAGTGTCTTTCCTAAAAAATTTGGGATTTGGGAACCAAAAAAAAAAAAAAAATCAGGATTTGGGCACCGAAAATTGGCTCCTGGTCCTCTAGGAATCGGATCTGGGGAACCAAAATCACCCGAAATTAGGGTGGGAATGGGGCTGGGAGTCGTTATCCCAAAAATTTTGGGGGTTGGGAGTGTCTATCCTAAAAAATTAGGGGGGTTAGGAGTGCCTTTCCTAAAAAATTTGGGATTTGGGAGCCAAAAAAAAAAAAAAAAAATCAGGATTTGGGCACCGAAAATTGGCTCCTGGTCCTGTAGGGATTGGATTTGGGGAACCAAAATCACCCGAAACTTGGGTGGGAATGGGGCTGGGAGTCGTTATCCCAAAAATTTTGGGGGTTGGGAGCAATTATCCCAAAAAATTCAGGGGTTGGGAGTGTCTGGCCTGAAAAATCTGGGGGTTGGGAGCTAAAAAATCTGGGAAAATCAGGATTTGGGGGATTTTTGGGAATTTTGGGAGGAATTTAAGGGGAGTTTAGGGGAAGAATTTGGAAGGAATTTGGGGAGGTTTTGGGAGGAATTTGGGGAGGAATTTAGGGGAGTTTTGAAATTAGAATTAGGGGGATTTTGGGGAGGGAATTTGGGGCTGGTTTAGGGTTTTTTTGGGGCAGAATTTGGGGCTTTTTTATGGGTTTCTTGGGGCTGTTTTAGGGGTTTTTTGGAGCAGAATTTGGGGCTGTTTTAGGGTTTTTTTGGGGCAGCTTTAGGGGTTTTTTGGGGCTGCTTTAGGGATTTTTTGGGGCAGAATTTAGGGCTGTTTTAGGGGTTTTTTGGGGCAGAATTTGGGGCTGTTTTAGGGGTTTTTTGGGGCAGAATTTGGGGCTGTTTTAGGGGTTTTTTGGGGCTGTTTTAGGGGTTTTTTGGGGCTGTTTCAGGCGTTTTTGGGGCTCAGGACAGCACTAAGCACTCAGCATTCACCGCCACCTCCCTTGCCGACCCCAAACCCTCCCAAAACACCCCAAAAAAAACCCCAAATCACCCCAAAAAGCCCCGAAACACCCCAAATTCTGCCCAAAAAGCCCCAAAAAGACCTCGAGGAAGGCGAAGTTCTTGTCCTGGTTGATCTGCACTGCCAGCACAGGGTTGCCAGGAGCTTGGGTGAGACCGCCGAGCCGCATCTGCGCGTTGAAGAAATCCATCATCGCCTCCTGGGGAGAAAATGTGAGATTTTGGTTAAAAAATGTGGATATTTGATAAATCCATCACTGCCGAGCCGCATCTGCGCGTTGAAGAAATCCATCATCGCCTCCTGGGGGGAAAAATGGGGATTTTGGTTTAAAAAATTGGGATTTTGGTAAAAAAATGGGGATTGAAGAAATCCGTCATCGCCTCCTGGGGAGAGAAATATGGATTTTGGTAATAAATGGGGATTTTGGTTAAAAAAATGGATATCGATAAATCCAGCAATCCATCATTGCCTCCTGGGGGGAAAATGGGGATTTTGGTTAAAAAAATGCAGGAAAAATAAAATAAAATAACAATTCCCAAACCCCCCAAAATCCCCCAAACTCACCTCGGTGATGCCAAAGGGGATGTTCCCCCAAATTCCCAAATCCCCCAAATCCCCCAAATCCCCCAAAATCCCAAATTCCCCCAAATTCCCCCCAAACTGACCTCGGTGATGCCGAAGGGGATGTTCCCCAAAATCCCCCAAAACCCCAAATTTTCCCCAAACTCACCTCGGTGATGCCGAAGGGGATGTTCCCCCAAATCCCCAAAATCCCCCAAATCCCCCAAAATCCCCAAATTCCCAAATTCTCCCCAAACTGACCTCGGTGATGCCGAAGGGGATGTTCCCCCAAATCCCCCAAAATCCCCCAAATTCCCAAATTCCCCCAAACTGACCTCGGTGATGCCGAAGGGGATGTTCCCCACGTAGAGCCGCCTGGCCTGCCTGGTCATCTGGCTGCCGACCACGGGGACAGGAGTTGGGGTCACTGCCAGCCCGTCCGGGGTCATCGTGGGCAGCAGGGCCGTGGCTGGGATCTGACCGGCAGCTTTGGGGTGAGAAAACGGGATTTTGGGGTCATTGAAATGGGATTTGGGGTCACTGAAAGGGGATTTGGGGTCACTGGGATTGGGTTTGTGTGGAAAAAAATGGGATTTTGGGGTGAAAAAATGGCGTTTGGGGTCACTGGGATGGGGTTTGGGGTATCCAGGAGGGGATTTGGGGTCTCCTCGGGGGGATCTGGGGTGGATCCTGAGGGTCCTGGTGGATTTGGGGAGGTCCTGGGGGTCTCAGGAGGGTCTCAGGAATTCAGGGAGGATCCTGGGGGTCTCATGGATTTGGGGAGGGTCTCAGGGGTCTCACCCTGCATGACCTTGTACTGCATGGGGGTGATGGATGGGATTTGGGAAAGATCCCAGGAATTTGGGGAGTGCTGGGGGGTCTCAGGAATGTCCCAGGAATTTGGGGAGGGTCTCAGGGGCTTCAGGAGGGTCTCAGGGGCTTCAGGAGGGTCTCAGGAATTTGGGGAGGGGTCTGAGGGGGTCTCGGGGGTCTCACCCTGCATGGCCTTGTACTGCATGGGGGTGATGGATTGGATCTGGGGAGAATCACAGGAATTTGGGGAGTGCTGGGGGGTCTCAGGAGTGTCCTAGGAACTTGGGGAGGGTCTCAGGGGCTTCAGGAGGGTCTCAGGAATTTGGGGAGGGGTCCCGGGGGTCTCACCCTGCATGGCCTTGTACTGCATGGGGGTGATGTGCTCGAAGCCGGGCGGAGGAACATCCCAGTATTTGCGAATCTTCTTCTTCTTCTCGTGCCGGGGGGAGCGGCTGGGGGGGAATTTGGGGGAATTTGGGGAGGGGGCTGCACCCCCCCGACCCCCCCTGACCCCCCCCAGAGACCCCCAGAGACCCCAGACTCACCTCAGGGGGCCTGAAAGGCTCAGGGGTGACCTGCGGGGAGGGGGTGAGAAGGGTGAGACCCCCAGACCCGTTTTGGGATCCCCCAGACCCATTCTGATAGACCCCAGACCCATTTTGGGGACCCCAGACCCATTCTGAAAGACCCCAGACCCATTTTGGGAGACCCTGAACCCATTTCAGGTGTCCCCAGACCCGTTTTGGGAGACCCCAGACCCATTCTGGACATCCCAAACCCTGCTTTGGGGGCTCCTGAGGCTCCCAGGGCTGTTCCCACCCCAACCCCGGTGGTCCCAGACGAGTTCCTGGTGCTTCCTGGGGCTCTCCCGGGGTTTCCCGGTGGCCCCAGGGGCTTCCCAAGGCTCTCCTGGTGGTCCCAGAGGAGTTCCCGGTGGTCCCAAGGGGTTCCCGGGGCTCCCCTAACGGTTCCCGGTAATCCCGCGGGGGCTCCCGGTGGTTCCCAGGGTGTTCCCGGTGGCTCCCGGGGCTCTCCCGGTGGTTCCCGGAGGTCCCAAGGGGCTCCCAACGCTCTCCCGGTGGTCCCAGGAGTCTCCCGGGGCTCTCTCGGTGGCCCCCGGTGATTCCCGGGGCTCCCCTAACGGCTCCCGGTGTCCCCAGGGGGTTCCCGGTGATTCCCGGTTGTCCCCAGCGGGTCCCCGCAGCTCCCCCGGTTGTCCCCAGCCTGTCCCCAGCCTGTCCCCAGCCTGTCCCGCTGTCCCCAAGGTGTCCCCGCTGTCCCCAGCCTGTCCCCGGTACCGGCGCCGCCGTCGGTCGCGGGACACGCTGCGCTGGTCGCGGTTGCGGCGATCCCGGGAGCGGCTGCGCCGTTTGCGGTCGCGGCTGCGGGAGCGGCTGTGGGAGCGCTTGCGGTGCCGGTTCTCCTTGTCGCGCTCTGCCGGCCGGGAGAGAGCCCCGGGTGACCCAAATCCGCCGGAATCACCCCAAAAATAATCCCCAAAAAATAACCCCCCGGAGCGACCCCGAAATCCCGCAAAACAACCCCAAAAACAACCCAAAAAATATCCCCGGAGCGCCGCGCTGGCCGTGCCGGTTCTCCCTGTCCCGCTCTGCCGGGAGACCCCCGGAGTGACCCCAAACCCCCCGAAATCAACCCAAAAATCCGGTAAAAATAACCCCCCGGAGTGACCCCGAAACCCCCCGAAATCAACCCAAAAATCCCGCCAGAAATAAACCCCAAGCGCCGCCGGAGAGGAGCCCCGAAAATCCCCCAAAACCACCCCGAGACCCCCAAATAACCCCAAAACACCCCAAAATAACCCCAAAACCACCCCGAGACCCCCAAAAATCCCCGAAATAACCCCAAATAATCCCGAAAATCCCCCGAAACCTCCCCGAGACCCCCAAATAACACCAAAACCACCCCGAGACTCCAAAATAACCCCGAAATAAACCCAAAATAACCCAAAAAAACCCAAAATAACCCCAAAACATCCCCGAAACGCGCACACCCCAAAACCCCGCCGGGCGGTTCTGCGGGGAAAACCCCAAAAATCCCGAAACGAGGGGAAACGAGGGGAAAAGCGGCGCCGCGACCCTCCGCGCCGGGGGGAAGGAGGTAAAACCGGGAGGATCCCGAATTTGGGGGAAATCACCCCAAAACCGGATGGGGGAGGGGAGAGCTCCGCAAACCCCTCAGGGGGGGTGGGGAGGGGTGGGGGAGGGTGGGGGAGGGTGGGGGAGGGGCGCCCCCCCCCGCGGGATCCCCGTGAGGGGAGGGGGGAGGGGCGCGGCCGCCTCGCCTCCGGTTACCTTGTTTGTTCTCGTTCAGCTGCCGCTCGAACTCGTCGAAGTCGGACATGGCGGCGCGGCGCTCCCGGCGCTCCCCGGCGCGCTCCCGGTGTGCTCCCGGTGTGCTCCCGGTGCTCCCGGCGCTCCCGGCCCCGCTCAGGCCCCGCGGCTCCCTCCGCGCTCGGCTGCGCTCGGCCACTTCCGGCCGCGCTCGGCAACTTCCTGCGCCGCTCGGGCCGCGCTCGGCGCTTTCCGCCGCTCTTCGGAGCTTCCCGGCACTGCTCGTGGCTTCCCGTCTCTGCTCGCCGATTTCCGTCACTACTCGTGCTTTTCCGTCACTATCCGTGCTTTTCCGTCACTACTCGCGCTTTTCCGCCGCTATTCGCGCTTTTCCGCCGCCGCTCGGCTCTTTCCGCCGCTCCCGCCCCGCCCCGAAGCAATTCTCGCGCCGTGACCAAATCTGGCGACTTTCGCCGCCGTTTATTCGCCGTTTTCCGCCTCTTTTTGGGGTGATTTCGGTACATTTTCCCCTCGAGACACCCCAGCGCCCCTCCCCGGGACCCCCAGCCCGAGCCCGGGGGGTCTGGGGGGTCAGGGGGTTCCCGGGATGGTTTTAAAGGATTTTGGGATGATTTATGGGGATTTCGGAATTATTTTAAGGGATTTCGGGATGATTTTAAGGGGATTTCGGGATGATTTTAAGGGATTTTGGGATGATTTTAAAGGGGATTTCGGGATGATTTCCGGTTGGATTTTGGGATGATTTTTAAGGGAATTTCGGGATGATTTCCGGGATTCTCAGCGCTCCAAGCGACAGGCAGCAGCAGCAGCTCCGGGCTTTGGGACGAGCTGAGGATCCCCAGGAGAATTTTGGGATCCCGATCAGCCCCGCCCGCCCCGCGGTCCGTTTTTGGGGCGGATTCAGTTCTTTTTGAAGCGGTAGGTGATGGGCAGCAGCAGCTTGCTGCGCTTCAGCTCCTGCACCTTGCGCAGCGTCTCGGGGTCCAGCGCTTGGAAGCAGCGCCGCGAGTAGTCCAGCAGGCGCTCCTTGGCGGGGTCGAACTCGCCCACCTCGCGCAGCTTCTCGGGCGCCACGAGGCGCAGCTCGGCGATCGGCGTGGTCAGCGCCACGGTGTTGCGGTCAACGCGGTGCTGCCGGAACGCGCCGCTCATGGAGCGCAGCCGCTGGAAGGTGCGGAGAACGCGCTGGTAGCGGCGGAGAACGCCCTCGGCATCCCTGACTGGGGAAAATGGGGAAAAAATGGGAGAAATTGGGAAAATCGGGATGGGAACAGCCGCTGGAAGGTGCGGAGAACGCGCTGGTAGCGGCGGAGGACACCTTCGGCATCGCGGACTGGGGAAAAACGGGAGAAATTGGGAAAAAAGGGAGAAATTGGGAAAATCGGGAAAACCGGGAAAAAATAGGGGAAATTGGGATGGGGAGAACCCGGCGGGACCGGGAGAGGACACCCGCAGAGTGCGGGAAAATGGGGAAAAATGGGATTTTTGGGGACATCAGGGACTTCGGGGAAATCAAGGACAGGGAACAGGGACACCCCCAGTGTCCCCGGTAATGTTCTGCTGTCCCCAAAGCGTCCCCAGAGTGTCCCTGGTGTGTCCCCAATGTCCCCAAGGTGTCCCCAGTGTCCCCAATGTGTCCCCAGAGTGTCCCCAATGTCCCCAGGGTGTCCCCAAAGTGTCCCCAATGTCCCCAGGGTGTCCCCAGGCTGTCCCCAGGCTGTCCCCGGTGTGTCCCCAATGTCCCCAGTATGTCCCCAGGCATACTGTCCCCAATGTCCCCAGTGTCCCCAGGCTGTCCCCAGGCTGTCCCCAGGCATACTGTCCCCAATGTCCCCATGGTGTCCCCAATGTCCCCAATGTCACCCACCCCGCTGTCTCTCGCACGGCCTCGCTGCTCCTCCCCCCCTGCGCCGAGAGCTGCCGCTGGCCTGGGGGGGGCTGGGCGCGTCCTGGGGGTGGCCTGGGGACACCGGCGGGGTGGCACTGTCACCGGCTGTCCCCTCCGCTGTCCCTCGGGGCCACCAGGGCGGCTCTGGGGGGAGGACAGAGTTAGGGACACCGTGGGGTCACCTGGAACGTCCCAAATCCCCCACAACGTCCCCAAAGTGTCCCCAAAGTGTCCCCAAAGTGTCCCCAATGTCCCAAATCCCCTCAATGTCCCCAAATGCCTTCAGGGTTCCCTAATATCCCAATGTCCCCAAAGTCCCCAAATTCCCCCAATGTCCCCAAATCCCCCAATATCCCCCAAAGTCCCCAAATTCCTCCAATATCCTCACTGTCCCCAAATTCTCCCAATGTCTCCATTGTCCCCCAAATCCCTCAATATCCCCAATGTCCCCAAATCCCTCAATGTCCCCAAAGTCCCCAATTTGTCCCCAAAGTCCCCAGTTTGTCCCCGAAGTCCCCAATTTGTCCCCAAAGTCCCCAATTTGTCCCCAAAGTCCCCAGTTTGTCCCCAAAGTCCCCAATTTGTCCCCAAGCTCCCCATTGTCCCCAAGGTCCCCAGTTTGTCCCCAAGGTCCCCAGACCTGCTCCTCTCCCTCCCCCAATGAGGTTCCCCAGCTGAGTCCTCAGGAAGTTTCTTTCCTCCTCCAAATCCTGAATTCTCCTCCTCATCCACTCCTGGCGCTCCAGAGCCAAAGCCAGCTGAGCCCTCAGGGCAGAGAGATCTGCGGGAAAAAATCAGAGAATCCCCAAAAAAAACCCCATGGAAATCTGAACAAGATCCTCAAAAAAATCCCGTAAAAATCACACAGAAGTTCATTAAAAAAACCCCATGGAAATCATCAAAAAAATCCCACTGAAATCCTGCAGGATTTCATTAAAAAAATCCCATGGAAATCCCGCAAAACTTCCTCAAAAAAATCCCGCAAAAAGTCCCGCAAAATTTCATCAAAAATCCCCATAAAAATCCAACAGAACCTCCCCAAAAAACCCCACAGAAATCCAACAAAACCTTCCCGAAAAACCCGAATTCAGGAACCCCAAAAATCCCAGAAAAATATCCCAAAAGAAGCCCCAAAAATCCTCCCAAAACCCCCAAAATTCCCACGAAGATTCCCCAAAAAAAACCCAAAAAACCCCAAAAAACTCTCAATAATAATAAAAAAAAAATCATCCCACAAAACCCCCGAGCTCAGGGGTTCCCCAAAATCCACCCAAAAATCCCCCAATTGACCCCAAAAGCTCAGGGAGCCCAAATTGCCCCAAAATCGCCCAAAATGCCCCAAAATCGCCCAAAATGCCCCAAACCTTGGGGGCTGCAGGAGGGGGGAGGAGCTTCAGCCTGGGGGTCTTCATCCGTCTTCACTGAGGGGGGAAAAGTGACCCCAAAACCTCCCAAAAATACCCCAAAATTCCCCCACAATCCCCTCAAAAATCGCCCCAAAAATCACCCCAAAATTCCCCCGAAACATCCCCAAAATCCCCCCCAAAACCACCCTAAAACCTCCTCAAAATTCCCCCAAAATCACCCTGAAATTCCCACAAACCCCCCAAAATTCGGGTTCCGCCCCCCAAATCCCCCGCCTCCCTCGCCCCTGCGACCCCTCCCCAAAATCCCCCAGAGGTCCCCAAAATCCCCCAGAGATCCCCAAAATTCCCCCAATGTCCCCAAAATCCTCCCCGCCCCCTCCCCAAAATCCCTACCGGCTCGGCGGCGCCTCTCAGCCATGGCGGGAACTGCGGGGGGGGGGAGACCCCAAAATTTGGGACCCCAAAATCCGTGAGACCCCTCCCCAAAAATCCGGGACTCCCAAAATCCCCGGAAAATCCCGAATCTTCGCGACCCCTCCCCAAAATTCCCCCAAAATCGGAGACTCTCCCCAGTTCTCGCCCCCAAACCGAGACCCCTCCCCAAATTAGGGACCCCAAATCCTGCAGACCCCTCCCCAAATTAGGGACCTTTCAAAACCCCCAAATCCTGCAGACCCCTCCCCAAATTAGGGACCCCAAATCCCGCAGACCCCTCCCCAAATTAGCCCCAAACCGCGTCTCCCTGAGGGAATCCCGCGGGGTTTTAGGGGTTTTGGTCTCCGTTTCGGGGGGGTCCGGATTTTGGGGCGGGGTCGCTATTTTGGGGCGGGGTCCCCATTTTGGGGAGGGGTCGTTCTCACCGCGCTCGGGGATCTTCTGCAAGGAGCGAAACCTCGGGAGAGCCGAAAACCACGGCGGGGGGGGGAGGCAATTTGGGGAGGGGGCTCGAGGGGGTGCGGAGAGGTTGCGGTGAAGCCCCCTCCCCTTTTTAACCCCCCAGCCCCCCCCGCGGAATTTTTCGGCTCTTTTTCGGTTTTTTTTCGGCGCAGTTTCGGTTTGGCTCTTGCGCGACGCTCCCTGAGCGCGCCCGGCCCGGGGAGCGTCGGCAAATTCCGAGCGCGGAGTTTGCCGAAAAATGCCGAAAATTCCCCTGGGGGGCGAAAATAAGGGGAAAAAAGAGTGGAAAAGAGGCGAATTGAGGAAATTGAGGGAATTGAGGGGGGCGCACGGGTGGGGGAGGGGCGAGGGGACACCCCTCCCCAAAAAAACCCGCGGAGGGGGTGGTGCGGGAGGGGGGGTTTAAAGCGCTCAACCCCCTCATTGTCCCCATCTCGGGGTCTCGGGGGGTTTCTGGGGGTCCCGGGGGGTCCCGGGGGGGTTTTGGGGGTCCCGGGGGCGTTTAGCGGGGATTTGGGGAGGGGGCTTAGGGGGGCGCAGGGGAGGCGGAACTGCATCGCGCGCGGCTCCGTTTGTTTCCAGCCGGAGCGCAAACGCTGCGGCACCGAGCCGCGCCGAGCCCCCCCCGCTGAGCCCCAACCCCCACCGGGACCCCGGAACGGAGACCCCCCGCGACCCCCCGCGACCCCCCGAGCCCCCCGGAGCCCGAGGAGACCCCCGCGGCGGCGGAGAGGCCATGAAGGGCCCCAAGTGGGGCGCGGGGCGCGGCGGCGCCGGGAGGTACCGGGAGAGTTGGGGAGGGGGCGGCGGGGAGCGCGGAGGAGCCCCCTCCCCATTTCCGGGACACCCCTGGGTGGGGTGGCACAGCTGGGGGGCTGAAACCCCCCGATCCCACTGCTGGGACCCCAAAATCCCCCCGATCCCGTCGCTGGGACCCCAAAATCCCCGCTAATTGCTGGGACTGCAGAATTACCCCGTTAATTGCCGGGAGTTCGAAATTACCCCGTTAATTAGCGGGATTCCCAAAGTCCACCCTAATTACTGGGACCCTAAAATGCCCGCTAATTCCTGGGACCCCCAAAATCTTCACTAATTCCTGGGACCCTAAAATCCCCACTAATTACTAGGATTTCAAAATTACCCCATTAATTACCGGGACTCCCAAATTCTCCCCCTAATTACTGGGAGTTCAAAATTACCCCGTTAATTACCGGGACCCTAAAATTCCCACTAATTCCTGGGTTCCCAAAATTTCCTCTCACTAATTTTCGGGACCCCAAATCCCCACTAATTAATTCCTGGGATTCCCAAATTCCGCCATTAATTCCTGATGCCCCAAAACCCCCCGAATTCCCCCCAAAATCCCCACACTAGCTTTAGGGTTCCCAAAACTCCCGCACTGATTTTTGGGACCCCCTAACCGCCCCTTCTCTCCCCGCAGCCCCTGACGTCACCCCCCGCCCCTCCCCGCTCCCTCCCCCGCCCTCCCCCAACCCCAACCCCCTCCTCCCCTCCCCCTCCCCCCTCGCCCGGCCGCTACCTGCTGATCGACAGCCAAGGGCTGCCCTACACCGTGCTGGTGGCCGAGACCCCCGAGATGACCGCCGGAGTGACCGCCGGGGTGACCAGCGGGGTGACCAGCGGGGTGACCGGCGGGGTGACCAGCGGAGTGACCAGCGGGGTGTCCGGCGGTCAGCGGCGCGCGTTCGCGTGTCCGGAGTGCGGCCGCAGCTTCGCGTACCTGTCGTACCTGCAGCGGCACAGCATCGCGCACTCGCCGCACAAGCCGCACGTGTGCCGCGCCTGCGGGAAAGCCTTCAAGCGCTCCTCGCACCTCGAGCGACACCGCTTCACGCACGGCGACAGCGCCAAGCCGCTCGGCTGTCCCCTCTGTCCCCGCCGGTGCCGCGACGCCGGGGAGCTGGCGCAGCACCAGCGCGTGCACAGCGGCGAGCGGCCGTTCGGCTGTCCGCAGTGTCCCCTGCGGTTTGGGGACAGGAACACCCTGCAGAGGCACCGCCGCAGGAAGCACGGGGACGGCGGGGAGGTGGCCTGAGGGGACGCGGCCGGGCGGTGGCCGGGGGATGGACAGCGGCCAAGGATGGTTGGGGTGTGGAGGGATGGTGGCCGCAGATGGTGGTGTGGATGGACAGTGGCCAAGGACAATTGGGACATGAAAGGATGGTGGCCAAGGACATTTGGGACATGGAACGGTGGCCAAGGACATTTGGGACACGGAGGAATGGTGGTCATGGACACTGGCGTGGAGGGACAGTGATGGCTGGTCAGAGTGGACAGAGATGGTGTGGATGGACATTGCCATTGAGCAGTGATTGCCCTGGGCTTGGTGTCACCGCAGATGGTGGCCCTGGGGACATGCAGATGGTGGCCCTGGGGACACGCAGGGTGGTGGCCCTGGGGACACGCGGGGTGGTGGCCCTGGGGACACGCAGGGTGGTGGCCCTGGGGCTGGGGACACAAGGGGACAGTGACCCCAGGGACGGTGGCCTTGTCCTTGCCGTGTCCTGGGCTGAGCTCCACCTCGATGTTGTTTTTTTTAATTATTAAAAACCTGAGTTTTGTTTTTTCTGTTTCTCTCGTGGTGTCCCGTGGGGGGGGAGGGGCCGTGGGGACATCAGGCAACCCGGGCTGAGTGACCACTGAGTGACCCCACAGTGACCCCTCAAACTGACCTGACCCAGTGACCCCAGAGTGACCCCATAGTGACCCCAGAGTGACCCCACAAACTGACCCAGTGACCCCCAAGTGACCCCACACCCGACTCACCCATGGATCAACTGACCAACTGACCAATTGGCTGACCCTTCATCCAACCCAGTGATCAACCGCAGCTGACCAACCAAGGCCAACCCATCCCCAAAGTGACCAACCCCAGCTGACCAGCCCCAGCTGACCAGCCCAGCCCATCCATGACCAGCCCAGCCCATCGACGCCCGCGGTCGCTCCGGTTTATTCCGGTTCGTTCCGGTTCGATCCGGTTTGATCCGTACAGCGCGGCCGCAGCCCCTCCCCCGCCCTGCCCCTCCCCTGCCCCTCCCCCCTCGGACCCCCCCAGGGTGGGGGAGGGGCCAGGAGCACAGAGTTCATTTCGGACATTGCAGCCCGGGGGGGGGTGGGGCGACTCGAGTGTCCAGCTGGGGGTGACGGCAGTGTCCCGAGTGGGCGTGGCCATGTCCAGCTGTCCGGCAGGGCTGAAGTGACAGGGCTGGGTTGGTGTCACCTCGTGGTGAGTCCACGATGGGCCAGGATGAGCCGTTTTGGGCTAGGATGAGCTGTTTTGGGTACGATGAGCCATTCTGGGCCACAAGAAGCCATTCTGGGCCATTCCAAGTGCTGTCCCACCGCTCGAGCCACGCCTCGTCCGTGTCCCACCGCGTCCCCAACCCTCACTCCCCCTGCCCTGCTGCCATCGCCGTCGTCCCCTCGTCGCGCCGCGGCCGCAGCCCCTGGCAGCCGGCCGGCCGCCCGGCCTCGCCGTGTCCGGCCAGGTGTCGCCGCAGCAGCCGCGCGTCGGCGAAGCGCCGGGGGCAGCAGGGGCAGCGGCGCTGGCGGCGGTGGCAGCGCTGGTGGCGCAGGATGGAGCACAGGTAGAAGAAGCTCTTGCCGCACCTCTCGCAGCGATACACCTCCTCGCCCAGGTGGCCTCGCCGGTGCTCCAGCAGGTCGGAGCGCGAGCGGAACGTCTCCCCGCAGGTCCGGCAGCGCCGCGGCCGGGCCGGACGGTGGCGGCGCTGGTGCTCGGCCAGGCCGGCGGCGTGGGGGAAGCGCTTGGCGCAGAGCGGGCAGCGCAGCGGGCGGCGGTGGGCGGCGCGGTGCCGCCGCAGGGCCAGCGGCCGCAGGAAGGCCCGGCCGCAGGTGGGGCAGCGGAACGGCCGGCGCCGGGCGGGGCAGCAGCGGCGGTGGCGCCGGAGCAGCGCGGCCGCCCAGAAGCGCCGGCCGCAGGCGCCGCAGGCCGAGGGTCGCCGCCGCAGGTGCCGCCGGCGGTGCAGCAGCAGCTCGTAGGCGCCGGCGCAGCGCCTCCCGCAGGCCCCGCAGGCCGGGGGGCGCCGCGGCCGCGCCAGGTGGACGTACTTGTGGGTCACCAGCGCCAGGAAGCGCTTGAAGCTCTGGCCGCAGGTGCCGCAGGCGAAGCGCTCGGTGCCAGGCGCGGCCGGCGGCCGGTCGGGTGGCACGGTCACCTCGGCGCCGGGGAGGGACGGCGGCGCGGCGCGCTCGGCCGGGTGCACCAGGCGGTGCCACACCAGGTTCTCCAGGAAGCCGAACACCTGGCCGCAGGTGTCGCAGCCCTGCGGCCGCTCGCCCGGCGCCGCCGGCGCCTCCTTGTGCGCCACGGCGCGCAGCAGGTCGGGGAAGCGCTGCCCGCAGGAGCCGCAGCCCAGCGCGGGCGCGGGCGGGGCGGGGCGGTCGGTGGGGCCGGGCGGCAGGCGGTGCACCTGGCGGTGCCGCGTCAGGCTCTGCGGGTAGCCGAAGGTCTTGCCGCAGAGCTCGCAGCGGTAGGGCCGCTCGCGGGTGTGCACCACGCGGTGCTTGCGCAGGTGGAACGACTCGCGGAAGCGCTTCCCGCACACGGCGCACTCGTGCGGCTTCTCCCCGGTGTGGATCCTCTCGTGCCGCCGCAGCGTCTCGCGCCGCCCGAACGCCCGGCCGCACACCGCGCACCCGAAGCTGCGCCCGGCCGCGCCCGGCCCCGCGGGGACGGCTTTGGCGGCGGCGTTGTCCCCGCGGCCGTCGTGGGCGCGGCGGTGCCGCAGCAGGCTCTGGGGCGCGGCGTAGGCCTTGCCGCACACGTCGCAGCGGTGGGCGGGGCGCGGCGCGCCGTGGCTCACCTGGTGCCGCAGCAGGTACGCCGCGTCGCGGAACTCCTTGCCGCAGACGGGGCACGGCACGCGCCGCAGCCCCGCGTGGGTCTTGACGTGGCGCGTGAGGCTCTCGCGGCGGTTGAAGCTGCGGCCGCAGGCGGCGCAGCTGAAGGGCTTCTCGCCGGTGTGGATGATCTGGTGCTGCGCCAGGTGGCTCGGCTTCTTGAAGGCTTTCCAGCACAGCGGGCAGGTGAACGGCCCCTCGGCGCCCGGCGACGCCCCGGGGCCGCCCGGCGCCACCGGCACCCCGACCGGAGCCAGCGGCACGGCGCCGGGCGCCAGGAGCACCCCGCTGGGCACCGGGATCACCCCGTTGGGCACGGCCACCACCCCGCCCGGCGCCACGGCCACCCCGGGAGCCACCAGGTTGACCCCGTTGGTCGCCACGGCCACGCCGGCGGGCAGGGCGGTGACGCCGTTGGGCGCCGCGGTGACGGCGGGGGACGCGGTGACCCCGGGGGGTGACCCTGTGGCCGCGGTGTGTCCGGCACTGACCCCAGCGGGCGACGCGCTGACACCACGCAGAGCGTTGACTCTGTTGGGTGTCGAGGTGACACTGGCCACTGCGTTGACCCCACTGGCCACTGTGTTGATCCCGTTGGTCACCGCGTTGACCCCATTGGTCACTGCATTGACCCCGCTGGGTGCCGCGTTGACATTGGCCATGGCGTTGACCCCACTGGCCACAGTGTTGACCCCACTAGCCACCACGTTGACCCCACTGGTCACCGCATTGACCCCACTGGCCACAGTGTTGACCCCAGTGGCCACCGCGTTGACTCCGGGCGTCGCGTTGACCCCACTGGCCGCGGCGTTGACGTTGGTCACTGCGCTGACCACTCCAGCTAAAGCATTCACCCCATTGGACATCGCGTTGACGTTGGTCACTGCACTGACCGCTCCGGCCAAGGGGTTGGCCGCCGCGTTGACCCCGCTGGGTGCCACGTTGACCCCGTTGACCACCGCGCTGACGTTGGTCACCCCGCCGGTCACCCCGCCGACCCCGTTGGCCACCGCCAAGCCGGCCCCGGTGGCCCTGGCGGCCGCGGCGCCGCCCGTCTCCTCCCCGGCGTCGCGGTGGCAGCGGCGGTGCCGCACCAGGCTGGAGCCGTGGCTGTAGGTCCGGCCGCAGGTGCGGCACTCGTAGGGCCGGGCGTCGCCCGCGCCGTGCGCCTGCATGTGCTGCACCAGGTGCGACGCCTGCTTGAAGGATTTGGGACACGCCGCGCACGGGAAGCGCCGCTCCACCAGGTACTTGAGCCGCCGGAAGTAGCTGCGCTCCTCCTTGGCCTCGGCCGGAGGGCTGGACACCGCCGGGGTGGACACCGCCGCGGTCACCGCGCCGCGCTTCAGCCCGCCGAAGAGGTGCTGGTGGCCGGAGAGGTCCACGATGCCCCACTGCGGGGCGGGGAAGGCGGCGGGGGTCTCGAAGAGCGGCTGGGGAGGGGGCGGCAGGGGCGGGGTGGGGAACGGGGAGCCCACCAGGGAGCCCTCCGGCTTCTTGGGGTGCGGCTGGGACGAGGAGGAGGATGAGGAGGAGGAGGAAGGGTCGGGTTTGTGCTTGGGGAGCAGGCTGCGGTCGAAGGCGGCGGCCGGGCCGGGGTACTCGAAGGGCGGCGGGGGCAGCGGCACGGCCTTGGCCGGCGGCTCGAAGGGCTCGGGGGGCTCGGGGCGCTGGTGCGTCAGGAAGTCCAGGAAATCGAAGGGGTACGCCGGGAAGTGGCTGCTCTCGTCGCTCACGTTCGCCTCCATCACCGCGGGACGCCGGCGGCTCCGGGGGGAGAGCGGGATCAGCCCTGAGGGGGGAAAGCCGGGGGTCCCTGAGGGGAAAAGGGAATCCTTCAGCCCTGAGGGGGAAAGCCGGGGGT
Organism: Lichenostomus cassidix; assembly: GCF_008360975.1. NCBI lineage: Eukaryota > Metazoa > Chordata > Aves > Passeriformes > Meliphagidae > Lichenostomus > Lichenostomus cassidix. The sequence continues at coordinate 124,144 of NW_028147440.1, forward strand.
CCCTGAGGGGGGAAAAGGCCGAGAATCCCTCAGCCCTGAGGGGAAAACGTTGGGGATCTCTGAGGGGAAAAAGCCGGGGGTCCCTGAGGGGGAGATGAAGGCTGGATGTCTCTCAGCCCTGAGGGGAAAAAGGTCGGAGATCTGCCAGCCCTGAGGGGGAAATGGCCGGGGCTCTCCTGAGGGGAAAAGGCTGGGAATCCCTCAGCCCTGAGGGGAAAAAGCTGGGGATCTCTGAGGGGAAAAAGCCGGGGGTCCCCTGAGGGGGAAAAGCTGGGAATCCCTCAGCCCTGAGCGGGGAAATGGCCGGGGGTCTCTGAGGGGGGAAAAGGCTGGGAATCCCTGAGGGGGGAAAGGGAATCCCTGAGAGGGAAAAGGCTGGGAATTCCTTTAGCCCTGAGAGGAAAAAGGTCGGAGGTCTGCCAGCCCTGAGGGGGACATGGCCGGGGGTCTCCTGAGGGGAAAAAAGTCGGAGATCACTCAGCCCTGAGGGGAAAAACGGCAGCAGTTGCTCAGCCCTGAGGGGAGAAGGTCGGTGGTCCCTGAGGGGGGAAAGGCTGCGATTCCCTCAGCGCTGAGGGAGGATGAAGGCTCGGGGGTCACTCAGCGCCGCGGGGAGGTTGAGGAGCGCCGAGAGCGGAGCTGGGCAGGGGGAGTGGCTCACCTGGCGGTGCCGGTCTGTCCCGGTAAGGCCCGGTTTGTCCCGGTTTGTCCCGGTTTATCCCGGTTTATCCCGGTCCCTCCCGCAGCCCTCACGGCCGGACGGGCCGGACGCGCCGCCCCCGCCGGAAGCGGAAATGTCCCTCGGATCACGTGAGGCGGGCCCGACCCGCCCTTTCCGCCCCACAATCCCCCGCGGCAGCACCGGAGCCGCTCCGGGGCGCGGCGGGGAATCCTCGCTCCTCCCCCGGTGCACCGGAGCGGCGCCGGGAGCCCCGGGAAGCGCCGGGAGCGCGCGGGGGGAGCTCTGCCCTCATCAAAGATGGCGGCGGCGCCCCAAGATGGCGGCCGGAGACAAGATGGCGGCGCTGCCCTCAGCCAAGATGGCGGCGGAGCCCGGGGGGCAGCGGGGGGGCTGAACCCCCCGAAACCGACCAATCAGAGCCGGCGATCCCGGCTGGCCACGCCCCGCGGCGGGGATGACGTCATCCCGCGGGAACGGGGGGTGGGGGAGGGGCAGGGGGGCGGCGGTGACGTCATTTCCCCCCGCGGGGTCGCGCGCAGCGGGCGGGAATCGCTCCTGCCCCGCCCAACCCCCAATTCCCTGCGCGGCCCCTTTAAGAGCCGCGGCACGTGCGGCCCCACGTGCTCGCCGCCCCGCCCCTCCCCATTGGCAGAAACTGGGTCAGGCCACGCCCCCCGCGCGCCTCCCCATTGGCCCAATGTAGGTCAGGCCACGCCCCCCGCATGGCCGCGCCGCCTGACCGCGGCCACGCCCACCGCACTCCCATTGGCTGCGCTGGGCGCTAGGGGGCGGGGACTGCGGGAGGGGGCGGGGCTAATCCCGGCGCGTGCGGGGGCGTGGCCTCATTAGCATAGAAGGCGCGGCCAGGGCCGAGAGAACCAATCAGCTTTGCGCAGCGTGCGCGGGGTGGGCGGGGCTTACCCGCCGATGGGCGTGGCTTGCAGCCAGGCCGAGCTCCGATTGGCTGGGCTCTGTGAGGGGCGTGGCCTGTTTTAGCTCCGCCCCCTCACGGGCGCAGCGCCCCCCGCGGGGCTCCGGGAACCGGGAAACACCGGGAGGGACCGGAGACTCCGGGAGCAGGTGGGGGACAGCGGGGGACAGCCAGGGGACAGTGGGGGACAATGGGGGACAGCGGGGGACAATGGGGACAGCCAGGGGACAATGGGGACAGCGGGATCGGGGCGGGGACACCGGGTGGGGGGACACCGGAGGGACACCGGGAGCGGGTGGGGGACAGCGGGGACAGCGAGGGGACATTGGGGGACACCGGAGGGACACCGGGAGCGGGTGGGGGACAATGGGGACAGCGGGGACAGCGAGGGGACACTGGGGACACCGGGAGGCACCGGGAGCGGGTGGGGAGCGGGTGGGGGACAATGGGGACAGCGAGGGGACAGCGGGATCGGGGGGGACGCTAGGACCCGGGGGACAGCGGGGGGACAGCGGGAGGTGACAGAGACCCCCGGGGAGTCCCGGGAACGGCGGGAGGGGCAGCCGCGGTGCTCGCGGGGTCCCTGCGGCCACCCGCGGTGTCCATCCCGGTGTCCATCCCCGCTGTCCACCCCCGGTGTCCATCCCGGTGTCCATCCCGGTGTCCACTCCCGGTGTCCACCCCCACTGTCCATCCCCGCTGTCCCCCCGGTGGTCACTCGCCGTGTCCAGTCCCGGCTCCAGTTCCCGGTATCGCTCCCTCCCCAAATTCCCGCTCCGAATTCCCGGGATTTCCCCAAATTCCCGATATTTCCTCCTCCCCAAATTCCCGGGATTTTCCCAAATTCCCTCTGTTTCCTCCCAATTTTCTGATCCCACATTCCCCCCCCACTCGCCCCCCTCCCCAAATTCCCGATTCCCGCTCTTTCCTCCCCAAATCACCGCCGTTTTCCCCCAAATTCCCGCTGCTTCCCGGCAATTCCCGATCCCAAAATTCCCGGTATTCCCTCCAAATTCCCGATCCCAAATTCCCGGCGTTTCCCCAATTCCCGGCGTTTTTTTCCCAAATTCCTGATATTTCCCGAATTCCCGATCCCAATTCCCGATATTCCCCAAATTCCCGATCCCCAAATTCCCGATATTTTCCCCCAAATTCCCGATCCCCAAATTCCCAATATTCCCCAATTCCCGACGTTTTCTCCCCAAATTCCCCGTATTCCCCAAATTCCCCAATTCCCGGTGTTCTCCCCAAATCCCCGAATTTCGGGGTCACCTGGGGTCACTCCGCACGTGGGGCGGGTGGGGGAGGGGCGGGGGGGGAATCTCCCCACGTGACCGCGGCACGTGCGCCGCCCCTCCCCCCGCGTGTCGCGTGTCACCCACGCGTGGGGCTTGGTCACGTGGGGGGGCACGTGACCCCGGATTTGGGGGGTTTTTGGGGAGATTTGGGTTATTTTTGGGGGGATTTGGGGCGTTTTTGGGATGAATTTTGGGGTAATTTTTGGGGGATTTGGAGAATTTTGGGGATGAATTTTGGGGTAATTTTGGGGGATTTGGGGAATATTTCGGGATGAATTTTGGGGCATCCTGGAGAAGGATTTGGGGCATTTTTGGGGAGATTTGGGGCATTTCGGGGATTAATTTTGGGGTAATTTTGGGTGCAATTCGCTGCATTTCCAGCAGGAATTTTGGGTTATTTCCCGAGGATTTCGGAACTCCCGAACTCCTCTCGGCGCTGATTTCGGAATTCCCAAAATTCCCTTTTTTTTTCCCAGCGATGGACGAACCCGGCGGGGGCTTCGCGGGGGTGTCGCCCCCTCCCCAAATCCCGCCGTGGGAGCGCCAGGGACCCCCGCAGACCTCCCGGAACTCACCCCAAAACCTGCCCCAAAACTCGCCCCAAAACCTGCCCCAAATCCCCCAAAACCTGCCCCAAAACTCACCCCAAAATCTGCCCCAAATCCCCCAGAATTCACCCCAAAATCTGCCCCAAATCCCGCAGAACTCGCCCCAAAATCTGCCCCAAAACTCGCCCCAAAACCTGCCCCAAATCCCGCAGAACTCGCCCCAAAATCTGCCCCAAAACTCGCCCCAAAACCTGCCCCAAATCCCGCAGAATTCGCCCCAAAACCTGCCCCAAATCCCCCAAAACTCGCCCCAAAACCTGCCCCAAATCCCCCCGAATTCGCCCCAAATCCCCCCGCTCCCCCCGACCCTTCCCCCGCTCGGCGGCGGCGAGCTGGAATATGTGGATCTGGATGAGTTCCTGCGGGAGCACGGACTGCCGCCCAGCCCCCCCGAGCAGCCCGCGGCCCCCGAGAGGGCGCCGGGTGAGCGCGGCGCTGTCGCGATATGGAGGGGATGTCGCGATAGGGGAGGGATATCGCGATATGGGGAGGGATATCGCGATATGGGGGGGAGGGACGCGGATTTTGGGGGTTGGGAGATCCCGCGCTGCTTCTAGCCACGCCCCGCCCCCTTCGGCCGCGCCCTCCTTGGCCACGCCCTCCTTGGCCACGCCCCCTCGCGTCCCGGCGGGGTTCTGTCGCGATAGACACCCCGGGGAGGGGGGATTCCCCCTCCCAGTCGCGACAGGGCCTCTCCCCATTGCCTTAAGACCTCTCAAACCGTGACAGCCACGCCCATATCGCGATAGCCACGCCCTATATCGCGACATAACCCATCTCCTCCCACGCCGCCCTGCAGCCCCCGGCCCTCCCCATGGCCATGACACCCCTGATCCGCGACAGCCAACCCCCTGTCGTGACAATCGCCGCGTATCGCGACAGTCGCTCCGTCTCGTGACGGAACCCGACCCAGCCCGGCCCTCCCCGTCACCCTAACACCCCCCGAGCCACGATAACCGCCCCGTATCGCGACATAACCACCCTGTATCGCGACACAACCTCCCCATATCGCGATACAACCGCCCTGTATCGCGACACAACCACCCCGTATTGCAACACAACCGCCCCATATCGTGACACCAACCCCCATATCGCGACACAACCACCCCGTATCTTGACATAACCACCCCACATCGCAACACAACCACCCCGTATCGCGACACAACCGTCCTGTATCGCGATACCAGCCCCCATATTGTGACACAACCACGCCGTATCGCGACACCAACCCCCACATCGCGACACAACCACCCCATATCGCGACATAACAACCCCATATCACGATATCACCCCCAATATCGCGATACCAACCCCCACATCGCTACACCATCCCCCATATCGTGACACAACCTCCCTGTATCACGACACAACCACCCCATATCGCGACATAACCACCCCGTATCGCGACACCAGCCCCCGTATCGCGACACAACCACCCCGTATCGCGACATGACCCGCCTCCCCCCGCAGCCGCCGGCCCCCCCCGGCCCCCCCCGGAGGTCCTGCCCGAGGCCGACGCCTTCGACCCGCGGCGGCTGCGCTTCTCGCAGGCCGAGCTGCGGCCGCAGCCCATCGCCCGCAAGGCCAGGAAGGTGCACGTGCCCGAGGAGCAGAAGGTGAGCGTTTGGGGGAAAATCCCGAAAAAATCACGGGAATCGGGGCTGGGGAGGGTGGGGAGGGTGGTTTTGGGGGTTTGGGGTTTGTTCTGAGTGGTTTTGGGGGTTTTGGGGTTTGTTTTGGGGTGGTTTTGGGGGTTTGGGGTTGTTTTGTGGGTTTTGGGGTTTGTTTTGGGGGTTTTGGGGTTTGTTTTGGGGGGTTTTGGGGGTTTTGGGTTTGTTTTGGGGGGTTTGGGGTTTGTTTTGGGGAGAGAGGGGTTTGGAGGTTTTTGGGGTTTTGCATCCACAGGGTTCATGCTGTGGGTCCCAGTGTGCCCTGGGGAGATCCCAATATCTCTGGGATTGATCCCAATTGATCTGGGATTGATCCAAATATCCCCGGGATTGATCCCAATATCTCTGGGATTGATCCCAATCTGTCTGGGATTGATCCCACCTCTCTGTGATGGATCCTAATGGCTTTGGGATCAATCCCAGTGTCCCTGAGATCGATCCCAATATCCCAGGAATTGATCCCAGTATCCCCTGTCACACAATTAATTCCTGTAATTAATTCCAGTAATTAACTCCCATCAGGAGAAGAAGTACTGGAGCCCCAGGAATTGATCCCAATATCCCTGAAATCGATCCCAATATCCCCTCGGATCAATCCCAGTATCCACTGGCACACAATTCCCGTAATTATATTAATTTCCCCAATTAACTCCCCTCAGGACGAGAAGTACTGGAGCCCCAGGAATTGATCCCAATACCCCTGAAATTGATCCCAATACCCCAGGGATCAATCCCAATATCCCCTGGCACATAATTCCCATAATTAATTCCTGTAATTAACTCCTGTAATTAACTCTGGTCAGGATGAGAAGTACTGGAGCCCCAGGAATTGATCCCAATACCCCAGGAATTGATCCCAATACCCCTCAGATCAATCCCCACAATTCCCATAATTAATTCCCCCAATTAACTCCTGTCAGGACGAGAAGTACTGGAGCCCCAGGAATCGATCCCAATGACCCCTGTTACATAATTAATTCCCCCAATTAACTCCCCTCAGGACGAGAAGTACTGGAGCCGTCGCTCGCGGAACAACGCGGCAGCCAAGCGCTCTCGGGACGCTCGGCGCCTCAAGGAGAACCAGATCTCGGTGCGAGCAGCGTTCCTGGAGAGGGAGAACGCCGCGCTGCGCCTCGAGGTGGCTGCGGCTCGACGGGAGCTGCAGCGATTTCGGAGTGTTCTGGCGAGATACGAGGCTAGGCATGGACAGATCTGAGATTTTGGGATGGTTTGGGATCGATCTGGAGAGGTTTGGGATGGTTTGGGATCAGAGCTGCAGCGATTTCAGAGTGTTCTCGCCAGAAATGAGGCTCGGCATGGACAGATCTGAGACCCAAAATGGGTTTTGGGATCATTTGGGATCATTTGGGATTGATCTGGAGAGGTTCAGGATGGTTTGGGATGGTTTGGGATCGATCTGGAGAGGTTTGGGATGGTTTGGGATGGTTTGGGATGGTTTGGGATGGTTTGGGATGGTTTGGGATGGTTTGGGATGGTTTGGGATGGTTTGGGATCACAAGAACGCCGCGCTGCGCCTCGAGGTGGCCGCGGCTCGACGGGAGCTCCAGAGATTTCGGAGTGTGCTGGCGAGATATGAGGCTAGGCATGGACAGATCTGAGACCCCAAATGGGTTTGGGATCGATTTGGGATGGTTTGGGATCATTTGGGATCAATCCAGAGAGGTTTGGGATCAGAGCTGCAGCGGTTCTGAGCTGTCCTGGTGAGAAATGAGGCTCGGCATGGATAGATCTGAGGGTTTGGGATGATTTGGGATCGATCTGGAGAGGTTTGGGGTGGTTTGGGATCAGAGCTGCAGCGATTTCAGAGTGTTCTCACCAGAAATGAGGCTCGGCATGGACAGATCTGAGGGTTTGGGATCAATTTGGGATGGTTTGGGATCAATCTGGAGAGGTTTGGGATGGTTTGGGATCAGAGCTGCAGCGATTCCAAGCTGTCCTGGTGAGATTTGAGGCTCAGCACAGACAGATCTGAGACCCCAAATGGGTTTGGGATCATTTGGGATTGATTTGGGATCGATCTGGGGAGGTTTGGGATGGTTTGGGATCATTTAGGATCAATTTTGGATGGTTGGGATCATTGGGATTGATTTGGGATGGTTTGGGATAATTTCAGGTGTTTTGGGATCAATCTGGAGAGGTTTGGGATGGTTTGGGATCATTTGGGATCAATTTTGGATGGTTTGGGATCATTTGGGATTGATTTGGGATCGATCTGGAGAGATTTGGGAACATCTGGAGGGATTTAGGATCAATTTTGGATGGTTTGGGATCATTGGGATCGATTTGGGATGGTTTGGGATCAATCTGGAGAGGTTTGGGATGGTTTGGGATCATTTGGGATCAATTTTGGGATCAGAGCTGCAGCAGTTCCAGGCTGTCCTGGTGAGAAATGAGTCTCGGCACAGACAGATCTGAGATTTTGGGATCTTTTTGGGATCATTTGGGATCATCTGGAGTGTTTTGGGATCTGTTTGGAGAGATTTGGGATCGATTTGGGATTGGAATGGAGAGAACTGGAAACATCTGGGATCGATTTGGGATCAATTTGGGATAATTTGGAGAGATTTGGGATAATTTGGGATCATTTGGAGAGATTTGGGAACATCTGGAGAGATTTGGGATCAATTTGGGATCAATTTGGGATCAATTTGGGATCATTTGGGATCAGAACTGAGAGATTTGGGATCGGTTTGGAAACATCTGGAACGGTTCAGGAGAAATTTGGGACATTTTTGGGAACTTTTGGGACAATTTTGGAAACACCTGGAAGAGCCTGGATGGATCCTGGAGGAGATTTGGGACAATTTTGGGACAATTTTGGGAACATTTGGGACATTTTTGGAAACATCTGAATGATCCTGGATGATCCAGAACCACCCAGGGAGATCCGGAATTCGGGAATTTCGGGGAATTTTGGGGAATTTTGGGAAATTTTGGGGGATTTTGGGGAATTTTTTGGGGAATTTTGGGGGAATTTTTGGGGGAATTTTGGAGGAATTTTTTTGGGGAATTTTGGGGGAATTTTGGGGAGCTGCTGGAATTCCAGAGGAGAATTTGGGATCCCAGGCGGAGCTCGGCGCTGGGAATTCCCAAAATTCCCCAAAAATTCCCCAAAAATCCCCAAAAAATCCCCAAAATTCCCAAAAATTCCCCAAAATTCCCCAAATTTTCCCCAAATTCCGGATCATCCCCCCCCCGCCCCTCCCCCTATTTATTCCCAGCCCCCCCCGGGTTGGATCGAAGCACAAATCCGGGGTGGGGGAGGGGAGGTCACGTGGCCGCTCCGCCCCTCCCCCACCCCCGTTCGGCCAGTGGGTCAGCGGGTGGGGGAGGGGCGCAGCTGTTCGCCCCTCCCCCTCCCCGCCCCTCCCCCCCTCAGCACTTTGACCACTTTACCGCCCCTCCCCCCACCAACCCCCCCCGGCGCGCGGGACTGCGGGGTGGGGGAGGGGATTTTGTATGCATTGATTGATTAATTAATAAACAGATAATTAAAATAATTAGACTTTTTTTTAAATAAAGGGGAAAAAATGGGAATTTTGGGAGCGATGGGAGGGGCCGCGGTGGGGGAGGGGAATTCGTACAGCGTCAATAAACAAATAATAATTAAAACAATTAATTAGCGGCGCTCGTTAATTACCCGGCGGACTCAGACCGGCTCGGTCCTCCAGCACCATAGAGCCCGGCGGACAGCGCGCACTCACTTCCGGTTCGAACCGGAGCTTCCGCCGCGCACCGGAAGTCTCGCTGGTCTCCCATAACCCCCCGCGCCAGCCGCGCTCCCTCCTCTCTCCTCGTTCGCCGCCATGGTGAGTTCACCGGATAATCCCCAATCCGCCTCCATCCGCCGCCGGCGCGGCTCGGGGACAGCCCGCGGCGCCGCGGGGATGTCGGGCAGGCCCGATGGGAGCCGCTGTGGCGGGGTGGGAGCGGCCGATGGCTCCCCGCGCTGACCGGGCTCGCTGTCCCCTCAGGGAATCGACATTCGCCACGACCGGGACCGCAAGGTGCGGCGGAAGGAGCCCAAGAGCCAGGACATCTACCTGCGGCTGCTCGTCAAGGTGAGGCGAGCTCGGGGTTACCGGATTTACCTTCGGGTTTACCGGATTTACCTTCGGTTGTACCGGAATCATTCTCGGTTTTACCGATAAATCATCCCCGGTTCTACCGGATCCACCCCGGCAGCGATCCCCTCACGAAAGTCTCTCCGGTTCCTCCCCGATTTTCCCCATTTTCCCCGATTTTTTCCGATTTTTCCCGATTTTGCCGGTCTTGGTCTCAGTTCCCTCACGGGAGCTTCCCCGGTTCCTTCCCGGTTTTTCCTTTTTTCCTATTTTTCCCGATTTTTCCCATTTTTTCCCCAATTTTCCCGTTCTTTTTCTGAATGCCCATACGAAAGTCGCTCCGGTTCTTCCCGGTTTTCTCCATTTTCCCCCGATTTTTCCCCATTTTCACCATTTTTTCCCAATTTTCCCGCCATTGGCATCGATCCCCTCACGAAAGTCGCTCCGGTTCCTTTCCATTTTCCATTTTTCCCCATTTATCCCCGATTTTTCCCATTTTTTCCCCAATTTTCCCGTTCTTTATCTCAATCCCCTCACGAAAGTCTCTCCGGTTCCTCCCGGTTTTCCCGTTTTATTCATTTTCCCCCATTTTTTCTCCTATTTTCCCGTTTTTTATCTCAATCCCCTCACGAAAGTCTCTCCGGTTCCTTTCCATTTTCCCATTTTTCCCCGATTTTTCCCGATTTTCCCCATTTTTTTCCCCGATTTTTCCAGTTTTTACCTCAATCCCCTCACGAAAGTCGCTCCGGTAACTCCTCAGTTCTTTCCCGCTTTCCCGATTTTTGCCGATTTTTCCCCATTTTTCCCCATTTTCCCCCAATTTCCCGGTTTTGGCCTCAATTCCCTCACGGGAGCTTCCCCGGTTTTCCCTTTTTCCCATTTTTTCCGCGATTTTCCCAGGATTTACCTCAGTTCCCTCACGAAAGTCGCTCCGGTTTCTCCCCGTTTTTCCCATTTTTCCCGATTTTTCCCATTTTTTTCCCCCAATTTTCGCGATATTTATCTCAATCCCCTCACAAAAATCGCTCCGGTTCCTCCCGATTTTCCCTTTTTTTCCCCATTTTCCCGGTTTTTCCTGTTTTTCCGGTTCAGTTTTTGCCTCACAAACTCATTTTCCTCCTGATTTTTCCCACTTTTTAATCTTTTTCTCTACCTAACTCCGATTTCGCCCGAATTTCCTCTTTTTCCTCATTTTCATCCCCAATTTCTCCGAATTTCATCCCAAATTTTCCCGTTTTCATCCCGATTTTTTCATTCCCACCCTGAATTTTCCCGATTTTTCCCATTTTTTTCTATTTCCACCACGAATTTTCCCATTCCCACCCCGAATTGTCCCAATTTTTCCCATTTTTTCCCAATTTTTACCAATTTTCACTCCAAATTTCCCATTTTTTCCTCATTTCCACCCCGAATTTCCCCATTTTTTTCCCCGAATTTCCCCAAATTCTGCCATTTGCACCCCGAATTTTCCCCAATTTCACCATTTTTTCCCCCGAATTTTCCCCAATGTTTCCATTTTCACTCCGAATTTCCCCCAACTTCCCCATTTTCCCCCCCAATTTTCCCAAATTTTCCTATTTCCATCCCAAATTTTCACGAATTTCCCCATTCCCTCCCTGAATTTCCACAAATTTTCCCATTTCCACTCTGAATTTTCCCAAAATTTCCCGTTTTTTCCCCATTTCCACCCCGAATTTTCCCCAATTTCCCCTTTTTCACTCCAAATTTTCACCTTTTTCCCCATTTTCTCCCCAAATTTTCCCCATTTTCACCCCGAATTTCCCCAAATTTTCCCATTTTTTCCCCAAATTTCCCCATTTCCACCCCCAATTTTCCCGAATTTACAATTTCCACCCTGAATTTCCCCAAATTCCCTGTTTTTCTCCCCAATTCCACCCCGAATTTCCCCAAATTTATAATTTTTCCCCTTTTTTCTCCCCCAATTTTCCTGAATTCATTGTTTTTCTCCCCGAATTTCCCCAAATTTCTAATTCTCAGCCCCAATTTTCCCAAATTTCTAATTTCCACCCCAAATTTTCCCGAATTTCCTGTTTTTCTCCCCATTTTCACCCCGAATTTCCCCAAATTTTCCCATTTTTCCCCCGAATTTCCCCATTTCCACCCCGAATTTTCCCAAATTTACAATTTCTCACCCCGAATTTTCCCGAAATTATAATTTTTTCCCGTTTCCACCCTGAATTTTCCCGAATTCCTTGTTTTTCTCCCCATTTTCTCCCCGAATTCCCTGTTTCTCTCCCCAGTTCCACCCCGAATTCCCCCAAATTTATGATTTTTCTCTCCGAATTTTCCCAATTTCCCTGTTTCTGTCCCCAATTCCAGCTCTACCGCTTCCTGGCTCGTCGCACCAACTCTCCTTTCAACAAGGTGATCCTGAAAAGGCTTTTCATGAGCAGAACCAACCGACCCCCGCTGGCTCTGTCCCGCCTGGTGAGCCAAAAACCCCCAAATTCACCCCAAAAACACACCTGGGAAATCACAGGAAATTCCCTGATGTTCCTGGAATTTTTCCTGTTCTGAAAAACCCCAAAATTCTCGAGTTTTCCACCAAAAATCTTGAATTTTTCTCCTCAGAAATCCAATTTTTCCTCCCGAAATCTTCAGTTTTCCTTCCAAAATATTAAATTTTTCCTCCCGAAATCCCAAAATTGCCACATTTAGCCCCAAAATCGGAGATTTGGGGATTCCTGGGATTGCTGGAGAAATTATAAAATTTTTCATGGATTTTTTTGGGAGTTTTCCCATGAAATTTTCCGATTTTTTCAGGGTTTATTCCCACAAATTTTTGTGATCATTCCCACAAATTTTTGGGTTAATTTCCCCAAAATTTTGGATTTTTTGGGGTTTTTTTTCCCATAGAATTTTTCCTTTTTTTAATGGAATTTCAGGGTTAATTCCCCCAAATTTTTGTGATAATTCCCCCAAATTTTTGGGTTAATTCCCATAATTTTTGGGTGAATTCCCTGAATTTTTTGGGTGAATTCTCCCAAAATTTTGGGGATTTTTTGGGAGTCTTCCTGTGGAACTTTCAGAATTTTTTGGGGGTTTATTCCCAGGAATTTTTGGGTGATTTTTCCCAATTTTTTGGGTGAATTCCCAGGAAATTCTGGGTGAAGTCCCAGGAATTTTTGTGATAATTCCCACAATTTTTTGGGGTTTTTCCCCCCAAAATTTGGTATTTTTTGGGATTTCCTCTCCCAGATTTTTGGTTTAATTCCCAGGAATTTTTGTGATAATTCCCACAATTTTTTGAGTGAATTCCCAGGAATTTTTGGGTGAATTCCTCCAATTTTTTGGGTTCATTCCCATGGAATTTTGGTATTTTTGGGATTTGCTCTCCCAGATTTTTGGGTTTATTCCCAGGAATTTTTGGGTGAATTTTCCCACATTTTTTTGGGTGAATTCCCAGGAATTTTTGGGGTTTATTCCCACAAATTTTTGGGTGAATTCCCTGAATTTTTTGGGGTTTTTCCCTCTAAAATTTGGTATTTTTTGGGATTTCCTCTCCCAGATTTTTGGGTGAATTCCCAGGAATTTTAGGGTGAATTCCCAGGAATTTTTGTGATAATTCCCACAATTTTTTGGGTGAGTTCCCCCAATTTTTTGGGTTTTTTCCCCCTAAATGTTGGTATTTTTTGGGGTTTTTCCCTCCCAGATTTTTGGGTTCATTCCCAGGAATTTTTGGGTTTATTCCCAGGAATTTTTGGGTGAATTTTCCCACATTTTTTGGGGTGAATTCCCAGGAATTTTTGTGATAATTCCCACAAATTTTTGGGTGAATTCCCTGAATTTTTTCCCTCCAAATTTTGGTATTTTTTGGGATTTCCTCTCCCAGATTTTTGGGTTCATTCCCAGGAATTTTTGGGTTCATTCCCAGGAATTTTTGGGTTCATTCCCATGGAATTTTGGTATTTTTGGGATATTTCCTCCCCCAGATCAGGATGATGAAGAAACCTGGCCGAGGTGACAAAACTGCAGTGGTTGTTGGGACAGTGACAGACGATGTCAGGATCCAGGAGGTGCCCAAACTCAAGGTGTGACCCAAATTTGGGGGATTTTGGGAAATTTGGGGAAATTCAGGGTGGGTTTGGGGAATTTTGGGGTTTTTTTGGGGGATTTTAAGTGGTTTTTATTCAAATTTTTGGGGTTTTTTTGGGAGTTTTGGCATTTTTTTGGGGGGAGTTTTGGGGTTTTTTTTTTTAATTTTGGGGGTTTTTTGGGGTAATTTTGGGTGATTTTTTTGCCTGATTTTGGGTGATTTTTGGGTGATTTTGGGGTGATTTTCTGCCTAATTTTGGATCATTTTTGGGTGAATTTTGGACTGATTTTTGGGCTGATTTTGGGTGATTTTTGGGCTGATTTTGGGTTATTTTGGTGATTTTTGGGCTGATTTTTGGATAATTTTAGGCTGATTTTTGGGTTAATTTCCTGTGTTTCCAGCTCTGTGCTCTCAGGGTCACTGATTTTTGGGCTGATTTCAGGTGATTTTGGTTCATTTTTGGGTTAATTTCCCGTTTTTTTAGCTCTGTGCTCTCAGGGTCACTGATTTTGGGTGATTTTTTTTATTATTTTTGATGATTTTGGTTCATTTTGGGCTGATTTCAGGTGATTTTTGGGTTAATTTTTTGCATTTCCAGCTCTGTGCCCTCAGGGTCACTGATTTTGGGTTATTTTAGGCTGATTTCAGCTAATTTTGGGTTAATTTTTTGGTTTTCAGCTCTGTGCCCTGAGGGTCACTGATTTTGGGCTGATTTCAGCTGATTTTGGTTAATTTTTGGGTTAATTTCCCATTTTTTCAGCTCTGTGCTCTCAGGGTCACTGATTTTGGGTGATTTTGGCTAATTTTGGGCTGATTATTTTGTATTTCAGCTCTGTGCTCTCAGAGTCACTGATTTCAGGTGATTTTGGTTCATTTTTGGGTTAATTTCCTGCATTTTCAGCTCTGTGCTCTGAGGGTCACTGATTTTGGGTGATTTCAGGTGATTTTGGCTAATTTTGGTTAATTTTTGGGTTAATTTCCCATTTTTCCAGCTCTGTGCTCTCAGAGTCACTGATTTTGGGCTGATTTCGGGTGATTTTGGCTATTTTTGGGCTGATTTTCTCTATTTTCAGCTCTGTGCTCTCAGGGTCACTGATTTTGGGCTGATTTCAGGTGATTTTGGCTAATTTTTGGGTTAATTTCCCATTTTTTCAGCTCTGTGCTCTCAGGGTCACTGATTTTGGGTTATTTTGGGCTGATTTCAGCTAATTTTGGGTTAATTTCCCATTTTTTCAGCTCTGTGCTCTGAGGGTCACTGATTTTGGGCTGATTTCAGGTGATTTTGGTTCATTTTTGGGTTAATTTTCTCTATTTTCAGCTCTGTGCTCTCAGAGTCACTGATTTTGGATAATTTTGGTTAATTTTTGGGTTAATTTCCGATTTTTTGAGCTCTGTGCTCTGAGGGTCACTGATTTTGGGCTGATTTCAGGTGATTTTGGCTAATTTTGGGCTGATTATTTTGTATTTTCAGCTCTGTGCTCTCAGAGTCACTCGCGGCGCCAGAACTCGAATTCTCAAGTCTGGAGGTTCAATTCTGACCTTTGACCAGCTGGCCATGGTGACCCCCAAGGGCAAGGGCACAGTGCTGCTCTCAGGTGAGGAAAACCCCAAAATATCCTAAATTTAACCCAAAAAAATCCCCAGAAAAATCCCTGAAAATCCCTGAAAAAATCCCCCAAAAATCCCAAAAAAATCAGTGAAATTATGATAAAATTACATTAAATTGTCCCAAAATGAGCCCCAAGGGCAAGGGGACAAGTGCTGCTCTCAGGTGAGGAAAAACCCCAAAATACCCCAAATTTAACCCAAAAAAATCCCCAGAGAACTTCCCTAAAAATTCCTGAAAAAATCCCCCAAAAAATCCCCAAAAAAATCCCGAAAAAGTCAGTGAAATTATTATAAAATTACATTAAATTAACCCAAAATGACCCCCAAGGGCAAGGGGACAGTGCTGCTCTCAGGTGAGGAAAAAACCCCAAAATACCCCAAATTTAACCCAAAAAAATCCCCAGAAAAATCCCCAAAAAATCCCCCAAAAATCCCCAAAAAATCAGTGAAATTACATTAAATTTAACCCAAAATGACCCCCAAGGGCAAGGGGACAGTGCTGCTCTCAGGTGAGGAAAAAACCCCAAAATATCCTAAATTTAACCCAAAAAAATCCCCAGAAAAATCCCTAAAAAAATCCCTGAAAAAATCCCAAAAAAATCAGTGAAATTATGATAAAATTACATTAAATTGTCCCAAAATGACCCCTAAGGGCAAAGGGACAGTGCTGCTCTCAGGTGAGGAAAAACCCAAAAATACCCCAAATTTAACCCAAAAAAATCCCCAGAAAAATCTCTGAAAATCCCTGAGAAAATGGCTGGAAAATTCCTGAAAAAATCCCCCAAAAAATCCCAAAAAAATCAGTGAAATTATAATAAATTAACCCAAAATGAGCCCCAAGGGCAAGGGGACAGTGCTGCTCTCAGGTGAGGAAAAAACCCCAAAATATCCTAAATTTAACCCAAAAAAATCCCCAGAAAAATCTCTGAAAATCCCTGAAAAAATCCCCCCAAAATCCCAAAAAAATCAGTGAAATTATGATAAATTTAGCCCAAAATGACCTCTAAGGGCAAAGGGACAGTGCTGCTCTCAGGTGAGGAAAAAACCCAAAAACCCCCAAATTTAACCCAAAAAAATCCCTAGAAAAATCCCTGAAAAAATCCTGAAAAAATCCCCAAAAAATCAGTGAAATTATAATAAATTAACCCAAAATGAGCCCCAAAGGGCAAGGGGACAGTGCTGCTCTCAGGTGAGGAAAAACCCCAAAATATCCCAAATTTAACCTAAAAAAATTCCTGAAAAAATCCCAAAAAAAGCCCCAAAAATGTCAGTGAAATTATTATAAAATTACATCAAATTGTCCCAAAATGATCCCCAAGGGCAAAGGGACAGTGCTGCTCTCAGGTGAGGAAAAAACCCCAAAATATCCTAAATTTAACCCCAAAAAATCCCTGAGAAAATCACTGAAAAAATCCCTGAAAAAATAAAAAAAAAATCCCAAAAATTCCAGTGAATTTATCACTAAATTATCCCAAAACGACCCCAAAAGGGCAAAGGAAAAACCCCAAATTACCCCAAAAACCTCAGAGGAAATCACTGAAAAAATTCCCAAAAAATCACCAAATACATCATTAAAAAAATCCCTAAAATTGCAGTGAAATTATCATCAAATTACATCAAATTACCCCAAAGTTCCACTCAAGTTTCCCCAAAATTCCCTTAAATTTTCCCTTAAATTAATTTTTCCTTCAAATCCTAATTTTTCCCCCAAAAAATCCCAATTTTCCTCCAAAATCCCCATTTTTTCCCCCCAAATCCCCTAAATTATCCCAAATTTCCCAAATTTCCCAAAATCCCCATTTTCCTCCCAAATTTCCCCTCCAAATCCCCAAATGTTGCCCCAAAATTCCCCAATTTTTTTCCCCTAAATCTTCAAATTTTCCCCCAAAATACCTCATTTTTCCTTCTGAAATCACCATTTCCCCCCTAAAATCCCCATTTTTTCCCCAAAATCCCCATTTTTTCCCCTCAATTTCCCAAACCCCAAATTACCCCAAAATTCCCAATTTTCCCCCAATTTTCCCCTAAAATCCCCTCATTTTCCCCAATTTTCCCCCAAATCCCCAAATGATCCCCAAAATCAAATTATCCCTAAATTCCCACATATCCCCAAAATCCCCATTTTTTCCCTTAAATTTCTCCTTCCCAAAATCCCAATTTTTTCCCCAAACTCCAATTTTTCCCCTAAAATCCCCCAAAATCCCTAATTTTCCCCCAATTTTCCCCCAAATCCCCAGATGATCCCCAAAATTCCCAATTTCCCCAAATTTTCCCAAAATCCCCATTTTTTCCCCTAAAATCTCTTCACTTTTCCCCCAAAATCCCAATTTTTCCCCCAAAATCCCTTTTTTTCCCCTAAATCCCCATTTTCCTCACTTCAAATCCCGAATGATCCCCAAAATCCTCAAGATCCAAAATCCCCCAAATTTCCCCAAAATCCCATTTTTCCTTAAATTCCATTTTCCAAAATCCCCATTTTTTCCCCAAAATCCCCATTTTTTTCCCCAAAAATCCCCATTTGTTCCCCCAAATTTCCCATTTTTTCCCTAAAATCCCGTTTTTCCCCCAAATCCCCCAAATGATCCCCAAATCCCCCAAATTTCCCCAAAATCCCATTTTTTTCCCCATTTTTTCCCCTCAGGCCCTCGCAAGGCTCGGGAGGTTTATCGACACTTCGGCAAAGCGCCGGGAACTCCTCACAGCCACACCAAGTATGGGATTTGGGGAAATTTATGGGGTTTTGGGGAAATTTGGGGGATTTTGGGGAAATTTATGGGATTTTATGGGGAGTTTGGGGTGAATTTGGAGGGAATTTGGGGCAAAATTTGGGGATTTTGGGGAGAAATTTGGGGATTTTTGGTGGATTTTTGGGGTTTTGGGGCAATTCTTAGGGAGATTTATGGGATTTTAGGGAATTTTGGGGAAATTTGGGGGTTTTTGGGGAAATTTTGGGGATTTGTGGGGTTTGGGGATTTTATGGGGAATTTGGAGAGAATTTTTGGGGTTTTGGGGGAAATTTGGGATTTTTGGTGGATTTTTGGGTTTTAGCAAATTCTGGGGAGATTTATGAGATTTGGGGCAAAAGTTGGGATTTGGGGCAATTGATGGGATTTTGGGGGATTTTTATGGGGATTTTGGGGGAAATTTGGGGATTTTGGGGCAGAATTTTATGGCATTTGGGGGGAAGTTTTGGGGTTTGGGGGATTTTAAAGGGAATTTATGGGATTTTTTTGGGAAATTTGGGAGATTTGTGGGGTTTGGGGTGAGTTTATGGGGAGTTTGGAGGGAATTTAGGGTTTTTTTGGGGGAAATTTGGGGATTTTTTGGTGGATTTTTGGGGTTTTGGGAGAATTCTTGGGGAGATTTATGGGATTTTGGGGCAAAATTTGGGGATTTTGGGGGAAATTTGAGGTTTGGGGGATTTTAAAGGGAATTTTTAGGGGAGATTTAGGGGATTTTTGGGAGTTCTGGTTGTGACTTTGGGGGAAATTTGGGGGATTTTTGGGAATTCACGGGATTTTGGAGATCCTGGAGGAATTTGGGGGGAATTGATGGGATTTTGGGAAATATTTTTGGGGTTCCTGGGTTCGGTTTTTTGGGATTTTGGGGTTTCTGGGTTTGAATTTTGGGGGTTTTGGGATTCCTGGGTTTGAAATTTTGGGTTTTGGGGGTTCCTGGGTTTGATTTTTTAACTTTTTGGGGTTTCTGGGTTTGATTTTTTGGGGTTTTGGGTTTTCTGGGTTTAATTTTTTGGGGTTTTTGGGATTCCTGGGTTTGATTTTTTTGGGTTTTGGTCTCCTTTTGGGATTCCTGGGTTTGATTTTTTGGGATTTAGGGATTCCTGGATTTTATTTTTTGGGTTTTTATTTTTCATTTAGGGTTTTTGGGATTCTTTGGTTTGATTTTTTGGGGATTTTGGGGTTTCTGGGTTTGATCTTTTGGGATTTTGGTCTCCATTTTGGGATTCCTGGGTTTGATTTTTTGGGTTTTTAAGACTGCTGGGTTTGATTTCTTTGGGTTTTTGGGGTTTCTGGGTTAAATTTTTTGGGATTTTGGGTTCCTGGGTTTGATTTTTTGGGATTCCTGGGTTTGAAATTTTGGGGTTTTGGGATTGCTGGGTTTGATTTTTTTGGCTTTTTGGGGTTTCTGGGTTTGATTTTTTGGGATTTTGATCTCCATTTGGGGTTTTTGGGCTTCCTGGGTGTGATTTTTTGGGGTTTTTGGGGTTTCTGGGTTCAATTTTTTAGCTTTTGGGGTTTCTGGGTTTGGCTTTTTTGGGGTTTCTGGGTTTGATTTTTTTTTGTTTGTTTTGATTCCTGGGTTGATTTTTTGGCATTTTGGGGTTCTTGAGTTTAATTTTTTGGGGTTTTTGGGATTCTTTGGTTTGATTTTGTGGGATTTTGGGATTTCTGGGGTTCCTGGCTTTGATTTTTGGGGGTTTTTTGCCCATTTTTTGGGTTTTCTGCCCCATTTTTTTGGGCTTGTTGCTTCACCTTTGGGGTTTTCTGCCCCATTTTGGGTTTTTTTTCCCCATTTTTGGGGTTTTTTCCCCATTTCTAACCCCAAATCTCCCCCCAGGCCCTACGTTCGCTCCAAGGGCCCCAAGTTCGAGCGAGCTCGGGGCAGAAGAGCCAGCAGAGGATACAAGAACTGAGGGGAAAACCAATAAAAACCCAATTTTCACACCAAAAACTGCCTCTGAGTGATGAGAAACACACAGGAAAACCCGAAAAAATCCATCCAAAAATGGCCCAAAAAATTCAAATTATTGGGGGAAATTCAAACCTGAAAAACCCTAAAAAAATCGACCTAAAAATGGCCAAAAAATTCAATTTATTGGGGGAAATTTCATCTGAAAAAACCCCAAAAAATCGACCCAAAAATGCCCCAAAACCTCAATTTATTGGGGGAAATTTCGTCTGAAAAAACCCTTAAAAATTGACCCAAAAATTCAGTTTATTGGGGGAACTTTCATCTGAAAAAACCCCAAAAAATGACCCAAAAATGTCAAAAAAATACAAATTATTGGGGGAAATTTCATCTGAAAAAAACCCCAAAAAATCCACCCAAAAATGGCCAAAAAATTCTAATTATTGGGGGAAATTCCATCTGAAAAAAACCCAAAAAAATCGACCCAAAAATGCCCCAAAAATTCAGTTTATCAGGGGAAATTTCATCTGAAAACACCCTAAAAAAATGACCCAAAAAATACTGAAATTGTCCTAAAAATTCAGCTTTACTGGGAGAAATTGTGACCCAAAAAGTGCTGAAATTGCACCAAAAATTGGCTTTAATGGGAGAAATTCAACCCCAAAAAATCACCCAGAAATGTCCTAAAATGTCCTAAAAATCAGGTTAATTATGGGAAATTCCACCCTAAAAAATCCCTTTTTTTCCCCAAAAAAATCTCCTTTTTTTCCCCAAAAAAATCCTTTTTTCTCCCCAAAACTCCCAACTTCCCCCCAACATTTTCCTCCCTTAAAAATCCTTTTTTTCTCCTTAAAGAAATCTAAAATTTCCCCCTTAAAATTGCCCATAAAAACCCTTTTTCCCCCCTTAAAATCCTTTTGATTTCCCCTTAAAAACCCCAATTTCCACCCCAAAAAATCCTTTTTTTCCCTTAAAAATCCCTCAAATTTTCCCCTTTTAATTCCCCCAAAAAAACCCTTTTTCCCCCAAAAAAATTTCCATTTTTCCCTCAAAAATTTCCATTTTTCCTCAAAAAAATTTCCATTTTTTCCCCTCAAAAACTCCAGTTTCCACCCCCAAAAAATCCCTTTTTTTCTTTAAAAACCCTAATTTCCCTCCTCCTAAAAATCCATTTTTTCCCTCAAAAATTTCCATTTTTTCCCCCAAAATCTCCTTTTTTCCCCCCAAAAAATCCCAATTTTCCTCCTCTAAAAAAATCCATTTTTCCCAAAAAAATTTCCATTTTTTCCCCCCAAAAAATCCCAATTTTCCTCCTCTCAAAAATCCATTTTTCCCCCCAAAACTTCCATTTTTCCCCCCAAATTGCCCAAAATGCCCATTTTTGGCCCCAAAACCAACACACAGCTGGGGGGATTTCCTTTATTTCCCCTCCCCCCCTCCCCGCCCCTCCCCCACCCCCCTTTTGGGGTTTTTTTGCCCAAATTTGGGGTTTTTTTCCTCATTTTTTGGGTTCGTATTGGATCAGCCTCATGATCGCGTCGTTCTTCATCACGCCGTCGATGAACTCTGCCTCGGCGATCTTGTCTGCGGATTTGGGGAGAAAACGGGAGATTTTGGTAAAAAACGTGAAATTTGGGGGAAAAAACTGAAATTTGGGGAAAAAACACGAAATTTTTGGGAAAAAACACGAAATTTGGGGGAAAAAACACGAAATTTTTGGGAAAAATCCCCAAATTTTGGGGGAGAAATCCCCAAATTTTTTTGGGAAAAATCCCCAAATTTTTGGGTTTCAGGGGAGGAAATTTAGGGGATTTTGGGATGATTTTTGAGGGGAAAATTTGGGTTAAAAATCCCAAAATTTGGGGTAAAAATACTAAAAATTTTTGGGAAAAATCCCGAAGTTTTGGGGGAGAAATCCTGAAATTATTAGAGAAAATCCCCAAATTTTTGTAGCTCATGGGAGGAAATTTAGGGGATTTTGGGATGATTTTTTTGGGGGAAGATTTGGGTTAAAAATCCCAAAATTTGGGGAAAATTTCTGAATTTTTTTTGGGAAAAATCCCAAAATTTTTAGGGAAAAATCCTGAAATTTTTAGGGAAAATCCCCAAATTTTTGGGTTTCAGGGGAGGAAATTTAGGGGATTTTGGGATGACTTTTTTGGGGGAAGATTTGGGTTAAAAATCCCAAAATTTGGGGGAAAATCCTAAAAATTTTTGGGAAAAATCCCGAAGTTTTGGGGGAGAAATCCTGAAATTATTAGAGAAAATCCCCAAATTTTTGTAGCTCATGGGAGGAAATTTAGGGGATTTTGGGATGATTTTTTTTGGGGAAAATTTGGGTTAAAAAATCCCAAAATTTGGGGAAAAATCCCGAAATTTTTAGGGGAAAATCCCCAAATTTTTGGGGTTCAGGGGAGGAAATTTAGGGGATTTTGGGATGATTTTTGGGGGGGAAATTTGGGTTAAAAATCCCAAAATTTGGGGAAAAATCCTGAAATTTTTTTTTGAAAAATCCCGAAAAATTTTCGGGGAAAAATCCTGAAATTTTTAGGGGAAAATCCTGAATTTTTTGGGTTTCAGGGGAGGAAATTTAGGGGATTTTAGGGGATTTTGGAATGATTTTTTGGGGGAAAATTTGAGTTAAAAATCCCAAAATTTGGGGTAAAATTCCTAATATTTTTGGGGTAAAAATCCTGAAAAATTTCGGGGGAAAATCCTGAAATTTTTAGGGAAAAATCCTGAAAGTTTTGGGGTTCAGGGGAGGAAATTTTGGGGGAAATTTCGGGTGATTTTAGGGTGATTTTTGGGGGGAAGATTTGGGTTAAAAATCCCCTAAAATTTGGGATAAAAATCCCCAAATTTGGGTAAAAATCCCAAAATATTTTGGGAGAAATCCCCGAATTTTTGGGGTCATGGGGAGGAAATTTGGGGTGATTTTATGGGAAATTTAGAGTGATTTTGAGGAGATTTGGGGGAATTTTGGGAGAGTTCAGGTGATGATTTTGGGGGAAAAATTTGGGGTTAGAAATCCCAAAATTTGGGGTGAAATCCCAAAATTTTTGGGTGTCAGGGGAGGAAATTTTGGGGGAAATTGTGACATTTTTAGGGATTTTGAGGGGATTTGGGGTTTTTTTAAAGTGGTGAAATTGTGAAGTTTCTGGGGGGAATTTTGGGGGAATTTTGGAGGAATTTTGGGAATTTTTGAGGTTTTTTCGGGGATTATTTTAGGGTTTTTGGGACTTAAAAACACGAGATTTTTAGGGTTATTTAAGGGTTTTTTGGGGGACTTTAAAGCGCAGATTTTTTGGGGTTTTTTATAATTTTTTTGGGTTTTAAAGCACAAGGTTTTCGGGGTTATTTAAGGTTTTTTTGTTGATTTTTAGGCACGAGAGTTTTGGGATTATTTAAAGGGTTTTTTTGGCATTTTTTTGGGGGTTTTTTTAGGGCTTTTAGGGTTTTTAAGGCATGAGGTTTTCGGGATTATTTCAGGAGTTTTTTTGGGTTTTAAACCAGGAAGTTTTTGGGATTAATTTAGGGTTTTGTGAGGTTTTAAGGCGCAGGGATTTTGGTATTTTTTTGGGTTTTTTAGGGTTTTTTTAGGGTTTTTTTAGGGTTTTTTGCATGATCTTTTCGGGGTGATTCGGGGTGGATTTGGGATGAATTTTGGGGTGGATTTGGGATGAATTTAAGGATTTTTTTGTGTGTTTTAAGCACAGGTTTTTCGGGATTTTTTGGGGTTTTTTAGGGTTTTTTTGGTGCAGTTTTTTCAGGGTGATTCAGGGCGGATTTGGGATAAATTTGGGATAAATTTCGGGATGTTTTTGGGATGTTTTCGGGGTTTCCTCACCGTTTTCGCCCTTCTTGAAATAAGCCCAGAGCTTGTCAGCTCTTTTCTGGGGAGAATTTTCATCCTCGGGAAGAGATTTCTGCTCCTCGGGTGGAATCATCCGGAAAATCGCCTGTGGGACCCAAAAATCCGTCAGAAACCCCAAAAAATGGGGCTGGAAAACCCAAATCTGTCAGAAACCCCAAAAAATGGGGCTGGAAAACCCCAAAATCTGCCAGAAACCCCAAAAAAATGGGGCTGGAAACCCCAAAAATCCATCAGAAACCCCAAAAAATGGGGCTGGAAAACCCAAAAATCTGTCAGAAACCCCAAAAAATGAGTCTGGAAACCCCAAATCTGCCAGAAACACCCCAAAAATGGCTCTGAAGATCCCAAAATCCATCAGAAACCCCAAAGAACGATTCTGGGGATCCCAAAATGAGCTCCAGGACCCCAAAATCGACCCCAACATGAGTCTGAGACCCCAAAAGGGACCCCAAAACAGACCCGGGGGATCCCAAAATGACCCCGAGGACCCCAAAAAAGCCCCAAGGACCCCAAAAAGAGCCTGAAGATCCCAAAAATTGACCCCAAAATGAGTCAAAGACCCCAAAAGGGACCCCAAAACAGACCCGGGGGATCCCAAAATGACCCCAAGGACCCCAAAAGTGACCCCAAAATGAGCTCGACGACCCCAAAAAGAGCCTGAAGATCCCAAAAGTGACCCCAAAATGAGCCTGAGGACCCCAAAAAAGCCCCAAGGACCCCAAAATGAGCCTGAAGATCCCAAAAATTGACCCCAAAATGAGCCAAATAACCCCAAAAATTAGCCTGAAGATCCCAAAATGAACCCCAAAATGAGCCTGAGGAGCCCAAAAAAGCCCCGAGGACCCCAAAATGAGCCTGAGACCCCAAAAT
>NW_028147440.1:148974-219429 GCF_008360975.1 Lichenostomus cassidix
TCCCCAGATTTTTGGGTGAATTCCCCCAATATTTTGGGTTCATTCCCATGGAATTTTGGTATATTTTGGGATTTTCCCTCCCAGATTTTTGAGTTAATTCCCAGGAATTTTAGGGTGAATTTCCCCAATTTTTTTGTTTTTTTCCCCCCAAATTTTGGTATTTTTTGGGATTTTCCCTCCCAGAATTTTGGGTTCATTCCCATGGAATTTTGGTATTTTTTGGGATTTCCTCTCCCAGATTTTTGGGTTCATTCCCAGGAATTTTTGGGTTCATTCCCAGGAATTTTTGGGTTCATTCCCATGGAATTTTGGTATTTTTTGGGATTTTTTCCCTCCCAGATCAGGATGATGAAGAAACCTGGCCGAGGTGACAAAACTGCAGTGGTTGTTGGGACAGTGACAGACGATGTCAGGATCCAGGAGGTGCCCAAACTCAAGGTTTGACCCAAATTTGGGGATTTTGGGAAATTTGGGGAAATTCAGGGTGGATTTGGGGAATTTTGGGGTTTTTAAGTGGTTTTTCTTCAAATTTTTGGGGTTTTTTTTTATTTTTGGGGTTTTTATAAGGGGAAGTTTTGGGGTTTTTTGAATTTTGGGGGTTTTTGGGGAATTCAGGGTGGATTTGATTTTTGGGCTGATTTTGGTTCATTTTTGGGCTGATTTTGGGTGATTTGAGGGTTGATTTTGGGTGATTTTTTGGGTAATTTTGGGTGATTTTTGGACTAAGTTTGGATTATTTTTAGGTGATTTTGGGGCTAATTTTGGGTGATTTTTAGGCTAATTTTGGGTGGGTTTTAGGTGGTTTTTGGGCTGATTTTGGGTAATTTTTGAGGTTGATTTTGGCTGATTTTGGGATATTTTTGTGGTGATTTTTTTGCCAGATTTTGGTTGATTTTTGGGTTAATTTCCTGTGTTTCCAGCTCTGTGCCCTCAGGGTCACTGATTTTGGGTTATTTTGGTTAATTTTTGGGTTAATTTTTTGCATTTCCAGCTCTGTGCTCTCAGGGTCACTGATTTTGGGTTATTTTAGGCTGATTTCAGCTAATTTTGGGTTAATTTTTTGGTTTTTAGCTCTGTGCCCTGAGGGTCACTGATTTTTGGGCTGATTTCAGGTGATTTTGGTTCATTTTTGGATTAATTTCCCCTTTTTTCAGCTCTGTGCTCTCAGGGTCACTGATTTTGGGCTGATTTCAGGTGATTTTGGCTAATTTTTGGGCTGATTTTCTCTATTTTCAGCTCTGTGCTCTCAGAGTCACTGATTTTGGGCTGATTTCAGATGATTTTGGCTAATTTTTGGGCTGATTTTCTCTATTTCCAGCTCTGTGCTCTCAGGGTCACTGATTTTGGGTGATTTTGGGCTGATTTCAGGTGATTTTGGCTAATTTTGGGCTGATTTTTCTGCATTTTCAGCTCTGTGCCCTGAGAGTCACTGATTTTGGATAATTTTGGTTAAATTTTGGGTTAATTTCCCATTTTTTCAGCTCTGTGCCCTGAGGGTCACTGATTTTGGGTGATTTTGGCTAATTTTGGGCTGATTATTTTGTATTTTAGCTCTGTGCTCTCAGAGTCACTGATTTTGGGCTGATTTCAGGTGATTTTGGCTAATTTTGGGCTGATTTTCTGCATTTCCAGCTCTGTGCTCTCAGGGTCACTGATTTTGGGTGATTTTGGGGTGATTTCAGGTGATTTTGGTTCATTTTTGGGTTAATTTCCCATTTTTTCAGCTCTGTGCTCTCAGGGTCACTGATTTTGGGTGATTTCAGGTGATTTTGGCTAATTTTGGGCTGATTATTTTGTATTTTCAGCTCTGTGCTCTCAGAGTCACTCGCGGCGCCAGAACTCGAATTCTCAAGTCTGGAGGTTCAATTCTGACCTTTGACCAGCTGGCCATGGTGACCCCCAAGGGCAAAGGGACAGTGCTGCTCTCAGGTGAGGAAAAAACCCCAAAATATCCTAAATTTAACCCAAAAAAATCCCCAGAAAAATCTCTGGAAAAAATCCCCCAAAAATCCCAAAAAAATCAGTGAAATTATGATAAATTTAACCCAAAATGACCCCCAAGGGCAAGGGGACAGTGCTGCTCTCAGGTGAGGAAAAACCCCAAAAAATCCTAAATTTAACCCAAAAAAATCCCCAGAAAAATCTCTGGAAAAAATCCCCCAAAAATCCCAAAAAAATCAGTGAAATTATGATAAATTTAACCCAAAATGACCCCCAAGGGCAAGGGGACAGTGCTGCTCTCAGGTGAGGAAAAACCTAAAAACCCCCAAATTTAACCCAAAAAAATCCCCAGAGAACTTCCCTAAAAATTCCTGAAAAAATCCCCAAAAAATCCCCAAAAAATCAGTGAAATTATAATAAATTAACCCAAAATGAGCCCCAAGGGCAAGGGGACAGTGCTGCTCTCAGGTGAGGAAAAACCCCAAAATATCCTAAATTTAACCCAAAAAAATCCCCAGAAAAATCCCCAGAAAAATCCCTGAAAATCCCCCAAAAAATCCCCCAAAAATCCCAAAAAAATCAGTGAAATTATGATAAAATT
This sequence comes from Lichenostomus cassidix, assembly GCF_008360975.1. Lineage (NCBI taxonomy): Eukaryota > Metazoa > Chordata > Aves > Passeriformes > Meliphagidae > Lichenostomus > Lichenostomus cassidix. The sequence goes on from NW_028147440.1 coordinate 151,517, forward strand.
ACATTAAATTGTCCCAAAATGAGCCCCAAGGGCAAAGGGACAGTGCTGCTCTCAGGTGAGGAAAAACCCCAAAATATCCTAAATTTAACCCAAAAAAATCCCCAGAGAACTTCCCTAAAAATTCCTGAAAAAATCCCCCAAAAATCCCAAAACAATCAGTGAAATTACATTAAATTTAACCCAAAATGACCCCCAAGGGCAAGGGGACAGTGCTGCTCTCAGGTGAGGAAAAACCCTAAATATCCTAAATTTAACCCAAAAAAATCCCCAGAGAAAATGGCTGGAAAATTCCCCAAAAAATCCCGAAAAAATCCCGAAAAAATCAGTGAAATTATAGCAAATTTAACCCCAAAAACCCCAAAATTAACCCGAAAAGATCACCAAATAATCACCAAAAAAATCTTGGAAAAAAATTGTGCAAAAAACACCCAAAAAAATCCCCAAAATTGAAGTGGAATGGTCATAAAATTATTCCAAAACGACCCCAAAAGGGCAAAGGAAAAACCCCAAATTACCCCAAAAACCTCAGAGGAAATCACTGAAAAAATTCCCAAAAAATCACCAAATACATCATTAAAAAATCCCTAAAATTGCAGTGAAATTATCATCAAATTACAGCAAATTACCCCAAAGTTCCACTCAAGTTTCCCCAAAATTCCCTTAAATTTTCCCTTAAATTAATTTTTCCTTCAAATCCTAATTTTTCCCCAAAAAATCCCCATTTTCCTCCAAAATCCCCATTTTTTCCCTTCAAATCCCCGTTTTTCCCCCCAAATCCCCTAAATTATCCCAAATTCCCCATATTTTCCCAAAATCCCCATTTCCCTCCCAAATTTCCCCTCCAAATCCCCAAATGTTGCCCCCAAATTTCCCAATTTTTTCCCCTAAATCTTCAAATTTTCCCCCAAAATACCTCATTTTTCCTTCTGAAATCACCATTTCCCCCCAAAAATCACCATTTTTTCCTTAAATCCCCATTTTTCATTTTCCCCAAATCCCTCAAATTATTCTCACAATCCTCAATTTTCCCCTCAATTTTCCCCAAAATCCTCATTTTCCTCATTTTCCAAATCCCCAAAATCCCCAAATATCCCTAAATTCCCACATTCTAAAATCCCATTTTCCCTTTAAATCTCCACTTTCCCCAAAATCCTTGTTTTTCCCCAAAATCCTCATATTTCAAAATCCCCATTTTCCCCCAAATTTCCCATTTTCCCTAAAATCCCCATTTTTTCCTCTCAATTTTTCCCCAAATCCCCAAATGACCCCAAAATTCCCAATTTCCCTAAATTTCAAAATCCATTTTTTCCCTTAAATCTCACTTTTCCCCCAAAATTAATTTTTCCCCATTAATACTTTTTCCCCTTAAACTTCTTTCCCACCCCAAATTTTTCCCCCAATTTTTTCCCCCAAATCCCCAAATGATCCCCAAATTATTCCCCCAAATTTCCCTAAAATCCTCATTTTCCCCAAATCTCCACTTTCCCCCAAAATCCTCATTTTTTCCCAAAATCCCCATTTAAAATCCCGTTTTTTCCCCCAAATCCCCAAAATGATCCCCAAAATCCCCAATTTTCCCCCAAATTTCCCCAAAATCCCATTTTTTCCCCATTTTCCCCTCAGGCCCTCGCAAGGCTCGGGAGGTTTATCGACACTTCGGCAAAGCGCCGGGAACTCCTCACAGCCACACCAAGTATGGGATTTGGGGGAAATTTATGGGATTTTGGGGAAATTTGGGGGATTTGGGGAAATTTGGGGGATTTGTGGGGTTTGGGGGATTTTATGGGGAATTGTGGGTGAATTTGGAGGGAATTTGGGGCAAAATTTGGGGATTTTGGGGAGAAATTGGGGATTTTGGGGTTTTGGGAGTATTCTTGGGGAGATTTATGGGATTTGGGGAAATTATGGGATTTTTGGGGGATTTGGGATTTTATGGGGAATTTGGGAGAATTTAGGGTTTGGGGAAATTTGGGGATTTTTTGCTGGATTTTGCGTTTTGGAGGAATTCTTAGGGAGATTCATGGGATTTTAGGGGAATTTTGGGGAAATTTCGGTTTTGGGGAAATTTTGGGATTTGTGGGGTTTGGGGGATTTTATGGGGAATTTGGAGAATTTTGGGGTTTTGGGGGGAAATTTGGGATTTTTTGGTGGATTTTTGGGGTTTTGGGGCAATTCCTGGGGAGATTTATGAGATTTTGGGGCAAAAGTTGGGGATTTTGGGGCAATTGATGGGATTTTGGGGATTTTTATGGGGATTTGGGGAAATTTGGGGATTTTGGGGCAGAATTTTATGGCATTTGGGGGGAAGTTTTGGGGTTTGGGGGATTTTAAAGGGAATTTATGGGATTTTTTTGGGAAAATTTGGGAGATTTGTGGGGTTTGGGGTGAGTTTATGAGGAGTTTGGAGGGAATTTAGGGTTTTTTTGGGGGAAAATTGGGGATTTCTTGGTGGATTTTTGGGGTTTTGGGAGAATTCTTGGGGAGATTTATGGGATTTTGTGGCAAAATTTGGGGATTTTGGGGGAAATTTGAGGTTTGGGGGATTTTAAAGGGAATTTTTAGGGGAGATTTAGGGGATTTTTGGGAGTCCTGGTTGTGACTTTGGGGGAAATTTGGGGGATTTTTGGGAATTCACGGGATTTTGGAGATCCTGGAGGAATTTGGGGGGAATTGATGGGATTTTGGGAAATATTTTTGGGTTTTGGGATTCCTGGGTTTGATTTTTTGGGGATTTTGGAGTTTCTGGGTTTGATTTTTGGGGTTTTTGGGTTTTCTGGGTTTAATTTTTTGGGATTTTGGGATTCCTGGGATGATACATTTTTATTTTGGGATTCCTGGGTTTGAAATTTTGGGTTTTTGGGATTCCTGGGTTTGATTTTTTAGCTTTTGGGGTTCCTGGGTTTGATTTTTTGGGATTTCTTGATTTGATTTTTTTTTGTTTTGATTTCTGGGTTGATTTTTTTGCATTTTGGGGTTCTTGAGTTTAATTTTTTGGGGTTTTTGGGATTCTTTGGTTTGATTTTGTGGGATTTTGGGATTTCTGGGGTTCCTGGCTTTGATTTTTTGGGGTTTTTTGCCCATTTTTTGGGGTTTTCTGCCCCATTTTTTGAGTTTTTTGTTTCACTTTTGGGGTTTTCTGCCCCATTTTGGGTTTTTTTCCCCATTTTTGGGGTTTTTTCCCCATTTTTGGGGTTTTTTCCCCATTTTTGGGTTTTTTTCCCTCATTTCTAACCCCAAATCTCCCCCCAGGCCCTACGTTCGCTCCAAGGGCCCCAAGTTCGAGCGAGCTCGGGGCAGAAGAGCCAGCAGAGGATACAAGAACTGAGGGGAAAACCAATAAAAACCCAATTTTCACACCAAAAACTGCCTCTGAGTGATGAGAAACACACAGGAAAACCCGAAAAAATCCATCCAAAAATGGCCCAAAAAATTCAAATTATTGGGGGAAATTCAAACCTGAAAAACCCTAAAAAAATCGACCTAAAAATGGCCAAAAAATTCAATTTATTGGGGGAAATTTCATCTGAAAAAACCCCAAAAAATCGACCCAAAAATGCCCCAAAACCTCAATTTATTGGGGGAAATTTCGTCTGAAAAAACCCTTAAAAATTGACCCAAAAATTCAGTTTATTGGGGGAACTTTCATCTGAAAAAACCCCAAAAAATGACCCAAAAATGTCAAAAAAATACAAATTATTGGGGGAAATTTCATCTGAAAAAAACCCCAAAAAATCCACCCAAAAATGGCCAAAAAATTCTAATTATTGGGGGAAATTCCATCTGAAAAAAACCCAAAAAAATCGACCCAAAAATGCCCCAAAAATTCAGTTTATCAGGGGAAATTTCATCTGAAAAAACCCTAAAAAAATGACCCAAAAAATACTGAAATTGTCCTAAAAATTCAGCTTTACTGGGAGAAATTGTGACCCAAAAAGTGCTGAAATTGCACCAAAAATTGGCTTTAATGGGAGAAATTCAACCCCAAAAAATCACCCAGAAATGTCCTAAAATGTCCTAAAAATCAGGTTAATTATGGGAAATTCCACCCTAAAAAATCCCTTTTTTTCCCCAAAAAAATCTCCTTTTTTTCCCCAAAAAAATCCTTTTTTCTCCCCAAAACTCCCAACTTCCCCCCAACATTTTCCTCCCTTAAAAATCCTTTTTTTCTCCTTAAAGAAATCTAAAATTTCCCCCTTAAAATTGCCCATAAAAACCCTTTTTCCCCCCTTAAAATCCTTTTGATTTCCCCTTAAAAACCCCAATTTCCACCCCAAAAAATCCTTTTTTTCCCTTAAAAATCCCTCAAATTTTCCCCTTTTAATTCCCCCAAAAAAACCCTTTTTCCCCCAAAAAAATTTCCATTTTTCCCTCAAAAATTTCCATTTTTCCTCAAAAAAATTTCCATTTTTTCCCCTCAAAAACTCCAGTTTCCACCCCCAAAAAATCCCTTTTTTTCTTTAAAAACCCTAATTTCCCTCCTCCTAAAAATCCATTTTTTCCCTCAAAAATTTCCATTTTTTCCCCCAAAATCTCCTTTTTTCCCCCCAAAAAATCCCAATTTTCCTCCTCTAAAAAAATCCATTTTTCCCAAAAAAATTTCCATTTTTTCCCCCCAAAAAATCCCAATTTTCCTCCTCTCAAAAATCCATTTTTCCCCCCAAAACTTCCATTTTTCCCCCCAAATTGCCCAAAATGCCCATTTTTGGCCCCAAAACCAACACACAGCTGGGGGGATTTCCTTTATTTCCCCTCCCCCCCTCCCCGCCCTTCCCCACTCTTTGGGTTTTTCCCAAATTTTGGGTTTTTTTCCTCATTTTTTGGGTTCGTATTGGATCAGCCTCATGATCGCGTCGTTCTTCATCACGCCGTCGATGAACTCTGCCTCGGCGATCTTGTCTGCGGATTTGGGGAGAAAACGGGAGATTTTGGTAAAAAACGTGAAATTTGGGGGAAAAAACTGAAATTTGGGGAAAAAACACGAAATTTTTGGGAAAAAACACGAAATTTGGGGGAAAAATCCTGAAATTTTTTTTGAAAAATCCCCAAATTTTGGGGGAGAAACCCTGAAATTTTTAGGGAAAATCCTGAAATTTTTGGGTTTCAGGGGAGGAAATTTAGGGGATTTTGGGATGATTTTTTTGGGGAAAATTTGGGTTAAAAATTCTAACATTTGGGGAAAAATCCTGAAATTTTTTTGGGAAAAATCCCGAAGTTTTGGGGGAGAAATCCTGAAATTTTTAGGGAAAATCCCCAAATTTTTGGGTTTCAGGGGAGGAAATTTAGGGGATTTTGGGATGATTTTTTTGGGGGGAAGATTTGGGTTAAAAATCCCAAAATTTGGGGTAAAAATCCTGAAAATTTTTAGGGAAAAATCCTGAAATTTTTAGGGAAAAATCCCAAAATTTTTTGGGAAAAATCCCCAAATTTTTGGGTTTCAGGGGAGGAAATTTAGGGGATTTTGAGATGATTTTTTTGGGGGAAGATTTGGGTTAAAAATCCCAAAATTTGGGGAAAAATCCTGAAAATTTTTAGGGAAAAATCCCCAAATTTTGGGGGAGAAATCCTGAAATTTTTAGAGAAAATCCCCAAATTTTTGTAGCTCATGGGAGGAAATTTAGGGGATTTTGGGATGATTTTTTTTGGGGAAAATTTGGGTTAAAAAATCCCAAAATTTGGGGAAAAATCCCGAAATTTTTAGGGGAAAATCCCCAAATTTTTGGGGTTCAGGGGAGGAAATTTAGGGGATTTTGGGATGATTTTTGGGGGGGAAATTTGGGTTAAAAATCCCAAAATTTGGGGAAAAATCCTGAAATTTTTTTTGAAAAATCCCCAAATTTGGGAAAATCCTGAAATTTTTAGGGGAAAATCCTGAATTTTTTGGGTTTCAGGGGAGGAAATTTAGGGGATTTTAGGGGATTTTGGAATGATTTTTTGGGGGAAAATTTGAGTTAAAAATCCCAAAATTTGGGGTAAAATTCCTAATATTTTTGGGGTAAAAATCCTGAAAAATTTCGGGGGAAAATCCTGAAATTTTTAGGGAAAAATCCTGAAAGTTTTGGGGTTCAGGGGAGGAAATTTTGGGGGAAATTTCGGGTGATTTTAGGGTGATTTTTGGGGGGAAGATTTGGGTTAAAAATCCCCTAAAATTTGGGATAAAAATCCCCAAATTTGGGTAAAAATCCCAAAATATTTTGGGAGAAATCCCCGAATTTTTGGGGTCATGGGGAGGAAATTTGGGGTGATTTTATGGGAAATTTAGAGTGATTTTGAGGAGATTTGGGGGAATTTTGGGAGAGTTCAGGTGATGATTTTGGGGGAAAAATTTGGGGTTAGAAATCCCAAAATTTGGGGTGAAATCCCAAAATTTTTGGGTGTCAGGGGAGGAAATTTTGGGGGAAATTGTGACATTTTTAGGGATTTTGAGGGGATTTGGGGTTTTTTTAAAGTGGTGAAATTGTGAAGTTTCTGGGGGGAATTTTGGGGGAATTTTGGAGGAATTTTGGGAATTTTTGAGGTTTTTTCGGGGATTATTTTAGGGTTTTTGGGACTTAAAAACACGAGATTTTTAGGGTTATTTAAGGGTTTTTTGGGGGACTTTAAAGCGCAGATTTTTTGGGGTTTTTTATAATTTTTTTGGGTTTTAAAGCACAAGGTTTTCGGGGTTATTTAAGGTTTTTTTGTTGATTTTTAGGCACGAGAGTTTTGGGATTATTTAAAGGGTTTTTTTGGCATTTTTGGGGTTTTTTTAGGGCTTTTAGGGTTTTTAAGGCGTGAGGTTTTTGGGATTATTTCAGGAGTTTTTTTGGGTTTTAAACCAGGAAGTTTTTGGGATTATTTTAGGGTTTTGTGAGGTTTTAAGGTGCAGGAATTTTGGGATTTTTTGTGGGATTTTTTTTGGGTTTTTTAGGGTTTTTTTAGGGTTTTTTGTGTGATTTTTTTGGGGTGGATTTGGGTAGATTTGGGATGAATTTTGGGGTGGATTTGGGATGAATTTAAGGATTTTTTGGGTGTTTTAAGCACAGGTTTTTCGGGATTTTTTTGGGTTTTTTAGTGTTTTTTTGGTGCAGTTTTTTCGGGGTGATTCGGGGCGGATTTGGGATAAATTTGGGATAAATTTCGGGATGTTTTTGGGATGTTTTCGGGGTTTCCTCACCGTTTTCGCCCTTCTTGAAATAAGCCCAGAGCTTGTCAGCTCTTTTCTGGGGAGAATTTTCATCCTCGGGAAGAGATTTCTGCTCCTCGGGTGGAATCATCCGGAAAATCGCCTGTGGGACCCAAAAATCCGTCAGAAACCCCAAAAAATGGGGCTGGAAAACCCAAAAATCTGTCAGAAACCCCAAAAAATGGGGCTGGAAAACCCAAAAATCTGTCAGAAACCCCAAAAATGGGGCTGGAAACCCCAAAAATCTGTCAGAAACCCCAAAAATGGGGCTGGAAACCCCAAAAATCTGTCAGAAACCCCAAAAAATGGGGCTGGAAAACCCAAAAATCCGTCAGAAACACCCCAAAAATGGCTCTGAAGATCCCAAAATCCATCAGAAACCCCAAAGAACGATTCTGGGGATCCCAAAATGAGCTCCAGGACCCCAAAATCGACCCCAACATGAGTCTGAGACCCCAAAAGGGACCCCAAAACAGACCCGGGGGATCCCAAAATGACCCCAAGGACCCCAAAAGTGACCCCAAAATGAGTCTGAGACCCCAAAATGGACCCCAAAACAGACCCGGGGGATCCCAAAATGACCCCAAGGACCCCAAAAGTGACCCCAAAATGAGCTCGAGGACCCCAAAAAAGCCCCAAGGACCCCAAAATGAGCCTGAAGATTCCAAAAATTGACCCCAAAATGAGCCAAATAACCCCAAAAATTAGCCTGAAGATCCCAAAATGAACCTCAAAATGAGCCTGAAGACCCCAAAATGACCTCAAGGACCCCAAAATGACCCCAAAGATCCCAAAATGAGTCTGAGACCCCAAAATAGCCCCAAAGATCCCAAAATAGCCCCAAAGACCCCCAAATAACCCCAAAACCCCCAAATCTCAGCGGCTCGGGGTGGGGGAGGGGATTAAGCTCCTTAAGGCGCCCCTCCCCCCACCGCCCCTCCCCCCCCGCGGGATTTTCCATCCGGATTTGGAAATCCGGGATTGGGGGGTGGGGGAGGGGCAAAGCCAATTAGCTTTGGGGTTAATTGGGGGGGAGGGGGAGGGGGAGGGGAGGGAGGGGGAGGGGGCAGAGAGCAGAGAGCCCTCCCCCACCCCGCAGAGCCCCATGGGAATTCCCAACATTCCCAGGAATTCCAGTTTTTTTTTGGATCTCGATGTTTTTTGGGATCTCCAGAGTTTTTGGGATCTCTCTCTCTCCCCATGGTTGGATCCTCCCAGTCCCACAATCCCCAAATCCCAAATTCCCAAATCCTAAATAATTCCCAAATAATTCCCAAAATCCCGAATTCCTCACTGTGATCATCTCCAACACCTCGCTCTTGCTGATCTCCTGATTCCCATGATCCCAAACCCCAAATCCTGAATTTCCACCCCAAATAATTCCCAAATAAATCCCAAATTCTATATTTCCTCACCGTGATGATCTCCAACACCTCACTCTTGCTAATCTCCCCGTTCTGATCCACATCAAAGAGGGAGAATGCCAAACCCCAAACCCCAAATCCTCCATTCCAAACCCCAAATCCTGAATTCCCAAACCCCAAATTCTGTATTTTAACCCCAAATTTCTGGATTTCCTCACCGTGATGATCTCCAACACCTCGCTCTTGCTAATCTCCCCATTCCGATCCACATTGAACAGTGAAAACGCCAAACCCCAAACCCCAAATCCCAAAAAACTCCCAAATTTATGGATTTCCTCACCGTGATGATCTCCAGCACCTCACTCTTGCTGATCTCCCCGTTCCGATCCACGTCAAAGAGCGAGAACGCCAAACCCCAAACCCCAAATCCTTCATTTTCACCCCAAATAATTCCCAAATTCCTGAATTCCCAAACTCACCGTGATGATCTCCAGCACCTCACTCTTGCTGATCTCCCCGTTCCGATCCACGTCAAAGAGGGAAAACGCCAAACCCCAAATCCTCCATTCCAAACCCCAAATAAATCCCAAATTCCTGAATTCCCAAACTCACCGTGATGATCTCCAGCACCTCGCTCTTGCTGATCTCCCCGTTCCGATCCACATCAAAGAGCGAGAACGCCCACTCCAGCTTCAGGTGGGTTTTCCCCGACGACGTCAGGTGCAGCGCGATGATGTATTCCCGAAAATCCAGAGTTCCGTCATCATTGGTGTCGAAGCTCCTGAAGACGTGTCTGGCGTAGCCCTGCGGGTCGGAGTTGGGGAAGAAGTTCCCGTAGATCTTCTCGAACTCGGCGCGGCTGATGCGGCCGTCGGGACACTGCTTCTGGAAGCTCTCGTACCAGCGGCACAGCTCCTCCTCCGAGTAGCGCGTCGACGTCTTCAGGTCCTCCAGGATCTCCTTGGACAGGGCGCCGCTCTTGGCGTTGCCCATGGCGGCTGGGGGAGCCTGGAGGGGGAGAAACGGGGGAAATTTAGGGTTTTAGGGAGAAAAATGAGGAGAAAACGGTTCTGGATGCAAAAAATGGGGAGGAAAGTGAAGGTTTTGGAGCCAAAAATGGGGGGAAAAGAGGGTTTTAGGGAGAAAAATGGGAGGAAAATGGAGGGTTTGGACCTGGAAATGTGGTGGGAAATGAAGGTTTGGACCCAAAAATGGGGAGGAAGAGGAAAGTTTTGGATCCCAAAATGTGGAGGTAAAAGGTTTTGGAGCCAAAAATGGGGTGGAGAATGGAGGGTTTGGAGCAAAAAATGGGGTGGAAATTAAGGTTTTGGAGCCAAAAATGGGGAGGAAAAAGGAGGTTTTGGACCCAAAAATGTGGTGGAGAATGGAGAGTTTGGGTCCTGAAATACGGTGGGAAATAGAGGGTTTGGAGCCAAAAAATGGGGAGGAAAATGAAGGGTTTGGAGCCAAAAAGGGGGAGGAAGAGGAAAGTTTTGGATCTCAAAATGTGGAGGAAAATGAAAGTTTGGAGCCAGAAATGGGGAGGAAAATGGAGGTTTTGGGTCCTGAAATGTGGTGGGAAATAGAGGGTTTGGTGCCAAAAATGTAGTGGGAGAATGGAAGGTTTGGAACCAAAAATGGGGAGGAAAATTAAGGGTTTGGAGCCAAAAATGTGGTGGAAATGGAGGGTTTGGAGCCACAAATGGGGTGGGAAAATGAAGGTTTGGAGCCAGAAATGGGGAGTAGGAGGAAATCTGGAGGGGAAAATGGAGGAAAAAAGGGTTTTAGAGAGAAAAATGGGGAGGAAAATGGGTCTGGATGCAAAAAATGGGGAGGAAAACGAAGGTTTTGGAGCCAAAAATGGGGAGGAAAATGAAGGTTTGGACTCAAAAATGTGGGAAATGAAGGGTTTGGATCCCAAAACGAGGAGGAAGAAGGTTCTTGACCCAAAAAATGTGGAGGAAAAGGAAGGTTTTGGACCCAAAAATGAGGAGGAGAAAGATCCCAAAACCCTGAAAAGGAGGATGAAGGAAATCCTGGAGTCCCCAAAACCGAGGAAGAAGAAAATCCAAGAATTCCCCAAAAACGAAGAGGAAAATCCCAAACCCAAATCGAGGCTGAAGAAAATCCCAAACCCTGAAAATGAGGAGGAGGAAAATCCTGAACCCCAAAAACGAGGAAGAAGAAAATCCCAAACCCAAAACTGAGGGAGAAAAAAATTCTGAATCCCCAAAAACTGAGGAGGAAGAAAAATCCCAGAATCCCCCAAAAGTGAGGATGGAAAGTCCTGGAATCCCCAAAAACAATGAAGAAAATCCTAAACCCCAAAAACGAGGAAGAAGAAGATCCTGGAATCCCCAAAAACGATGAAGAAAATCCCAAACCCCAAAAATGAGGATGAAGAAGATCCCAGAATCCCAAAAACGAGGAAGAGGAAAATCCTGGGATCCCCAAAAACAAGGAGGAAGAAGATTCTGAATCCCCAAAACCGAAGAAAATCCCAAACCCAAAACTGAGGAAGAGGAAAATCCCGAAAACTGTGGCTGGAAAAGATCCTGGAATCCCCGAAAACGAGGAGGAGGAAAATCCCAAAACCCCAAAATCGAGGAAAATCCCAGAATCCCCGAAAATGAAAATCCTGAATCCCAAAAATGAGGAAAATCCCCGAAAATGAGGAAGAGGAAAATCCCAAAACCCCAAAAACGAGGAGGAGGAAAATCCCAGAATCCCCAAAAATGAAAATCCTGAATCCCAAAAATGAGGAAAATCCCAAAAAACGAGGAAGAGGAAAATCCCAAAACCCCAAAAATGAGGAAAATCCCAAATCCCAGAATGAGGAAGAGGAGGATGAAGCTGAAGCTCTCTGAGGTTCTTACGGGAAAATTCGGCTGGAAGGTTCTGGAAGGTTCTGGGAGGTTCTGGAAGGTTCTGGAAGGTTCTGGGAGGTTCTGACTGAGGATGAGGAGGTGAGGAAGCTCAGCTGGGCTCTGCTCTGCCCGGAGATCCCAATTGGGGTTTTTATTGGGATTTTGGGGGATTTGGGGGATTTGGGGTGGGGGAGGGGCGAAGGGGATTTGGGCTGAGCGGCACGTGGGGTGGGGGAGGGGCGGGGAGGGGAAATCCCGCCGAGAAAAACCCCAAAAATACCCGAAATAACCCCAAAAAACAGCCGAAAAACACCCGAAATAACCCCAAAAAAACCCTGAAATAACCCCAAAAAACCCCCCAAACCCAAACCACCCGAAATAACCCCAAAAAACACCTGAAATAATCCCAAAAAAGCCCAAAAAATAACCCTGAAAAACAAAACACCCAAAAAATCCCCAAAATACCTGAACTAACCCCAAAAAAACCCCAAAAACCACCCAAAATAACCCCAAAAAACACCCGAAAAAACCCCAAAATAACCCCAAAAAGCAAAACAACCGAAATAACCCTGAAAAAAACCCCAAAAACCCCAAAATAACCCCAAAAAACACCCGAAAAACACCTGAAAAAAACCCAAAAAACCCTGAAATAACCCCCAAAAAAACCCCAAAACCAAAACACCCTAAATAACCCCCAAAAAACCCAGAAAACCCCCAAAAAATAACCCCGAAAAAAAAACACCCCAAAAATACCCAAACTAACCCAAAAAAACCCCTGAAAACCACCCGAAATAACCCCGAAAAATACCTGAAATAAACCAAAAACTCAAATAAACCACCCAAGAAAATATAAGAAATAAAAACAGCCCTAAAATCACCCAAAGTGACCCGAAAAATACCCAAAGTAACCCGAAAATAACTCGAAAAGCACCAGAAATATCCCGAGAAATCAAAATAGCCCAAAAATGGGGAAAAAAATTTGGAAAATGCTTGAAAAATACCTGAAATAACCCAAAAACCGCTGGAAAATAAACGAGAAACTCAAAAAACAACCCGAGATAAACCAAGAAATAAAAATAGCAAAAAATAACCCAAAATAACTCAAAAAAATACAAAAAATATCCCAAGAAATCAAAGCAGCCAAGAAACAACAAAAAAAATCCCCAAAATTTCCTTAAAACAAAGAAAAAACCCAAAAAAACCTAAAAAATAAGTACCTCAAGAAACCCCAAATGCTCCAGAATACTCTAAAAAATATCCCCAAATGCCCTAAAAATGTCCCAAAATACCCCAAAAACTAAAAAAAATCCCCTCAAAATATTCCCAAATCCTCAAAAATACCCAAAAACCCAAAATACCCAAAAAAAGCCTCAGAAACTGAAAAATGTGCGAAAAAATACCCAAAAACCACCCGAAAATGAAGGAAAACTTCCCTGAAAATAACTCCAAAAATACCCGAAAATCCCAAAATTACCAAAATCCAAATAAAATATCCTAAAAACCCCAAAAAGCCTCAAAATTCCCTTCGAAACAAACCCAAAAAACCCCAAAAATAACCCAAAAATCTCCAAATTTCCCTTCAAAACAAACCCAAAAAAACCCCAAAATTCCCCCAAAAACTCTAAATTTCCTTCCAAACAAACCCAAAAAAACCCAAAACTAACCCCAAAATTCCCTTGAAAACAACCCCAAAAAAACCCCAAAAGTAACCCAAAATCTCCAAATTTCCCTCCAAAACAAATCCAAAGAAACCCCAAAAAATAACCCAAAATTTCCAAATTTCCCTTCAAAAAAACCCCAAAAATCTCCAAATTTCCCTTCCAAACCCAAAAAAACCCCAAAAATCTCCCAAAATCTCCAAATTTCCCTTCAAAAAAAACCCAAAAAAACCCCAAAAATAGCCCAAAATCCCCCCAAAACCCCAAATTTCCTTCCAAACAAACCCAAAAACCCCAAAAATCTCCCAAAATCTCCAAATTTCCCTTCCAAAAACCCCAAAAACAACCCAAAACCCCAAATTTCCTTCCAAAAAAACCCCAAAAAACCCCAAATTTCCTTCCAAAAACCCCCAAAATCCCCTCCCCCCTCGCCCCTCCCCCCTGGCGGCAGATGGCAGGGTGGGGGAGGGGCAGCGCTAATTAGCAAATCCTCATTAGCGTCATCGCCAATTAGCGAGCGGCGGGGGGAGGGGAGGTTGTGTAAGGGGGGGAGGGGCGGAGGGGAGGGGGAGGGGCGGACAGGTGAGGCTGGGCGGGGCCAGGTGGGGCTTGGTGTCCCCAAATGTCCCCAGGTGGGTCCAGGTGTGTCCAGGTGAGCTTTTGGTGTCCCCAGGTGAGTCCAGGTGAGTTCTTATTGTCCCCAGGTGAGTCCTGAGTGTCCCCAGGATGTCCCCAAATGTCCCCAGGTGAGTTTCAGGTGTATCCAGGTGTCCCCAGGTGTGTCCTCAGTGTCCCCAAGGTGTCCCCAGGTGGGTTTCAGACACCCCAGGTGTGTCCTGAGTGTCCCCAGGTGAGTTTTGGTGTCCCCAGGTGTGTCCAGGATGTCCCCAGGTGAGCTTTGGACACCCCAGGATGTCCCCAGGTGGTCTCACTGTCCCCAAAGTGTCCCCAGAGTGTCCCCAGGTGAGTTTTGGACACCCCAGGTCAGTTCTTAGTGTCCCCAAATGTCCCCAGGTGAGCTCTGGATGTCCCCAGGTGTTCTCAGGTGACCCCAGGTGTGTCCTGGGTGTGCCCAGGTGACCTCTGGGTGTCACCAAGGTGTCCTCAGGTGAGTTTTCACTGTACCCAGATGAGTTTCAGGTGAGTTCTCACTGTCCCCAAGGTGTCCCCAGGTGTGTTTTGGGTGTCTCCAGGTGTTCTCAGATGTCACCAAGGTGTCCCCAGGTGTGTCCAGGTGAGTTCTTAATGTCCCCAGGTGCTCTCAGATGTCCCCAGGTGTGTCTTTAATGTCCCCAAGGTGTCCCCAGGTGAGTCCTGAATGTCCCCAAATGTCCTCAGGTGAGTTTCAGGTGAGTTCTCAGTGTCCCCAAGGTGTCCCCAGGTGCTCTCAGGTGTCCCCAGGTGAGTTCCAGGTGTATCCAGGTGTGTTTTCAGTGTCCCCAAGGTGTCCCCAGGTGTGTTTTGGGTGTCCCCAGGTGCTCTCAGGTGTGTCCAGGTGAGTTCTCAGTGTCCCCAAGGTGTCCCCAGGTGTGTTCCAGGTGTGTTTTCAGTGTCCCCAGGTGTCCCCAGGTGAGTTCCAGGTGTCCCCAGGTGCGTTTTCAGTGTCCCCAGGTGCTCTCAGGTGTCCCCAAGGTGTCCCCAGATGTCCCCAAGTGCTCTCAGGTGTCCCCAGGTGAGTTCCAGGTGTCCCCAAGGTGTCCCCAGGTGAGTTCCAGGTGTCCCCAGGTGTCCCCAGGTGTCCCCAGGTGTCCCCCAGGTGTCCCCAGGTGTCCCCAGGTGTCCCCAGGTGTCCCCACCTCCCCTCCCCTCACCCAAACTCCACTACAAAACCAAACCTTTATTCTTTGGGGTTCATTTTTGGGTTCATTTCTCACCTTTTTGGGGTTTTTTTTTTCCTCCATAACTTAAATAACTTAGCGGGGGAGGGGCAGCCCTGCCCCCCCCACCCCAAAAACCCCCAAAATTCCCCCAAAATTCACCTTCTCCCCCCAAAAATCAGTGAGTTATTCCTGCCCCTCCCCCTCCCCCCAAAATAGGGTCTGGGGGTCCCAAAATTGGGTCTGGGGTCCCAAAAATTGGGTTTGGAGTCCCAAATTTGGGTTTGGGGTCCCAAAAATTGGGTCTGGGGTCCCCAAAATTGGGTTTGGGGTCCCAAAAAGTGGATTTTGGGGTCCCAAATTTGGGTCTGGGGTCCCAAAAATGGGTCTGGGAGAATCTGGGGTCCCAAAAAGTGTATTTTGGGGTCCCAAAAATGGGTCTGGGGGGAATTTGGGATCCCAAAATTGGGTCTGGGGGTTTCAGGCTTCCCCAAAAATCGACTTTGGGATCCCAAAACTGACTCCAGGCCCCCCAAATTTGGGTCTGGGGTCTTTCAAACACCCCAAAATCGACTCCAAATTGGGTCTGGGGATGGTTTGGGACCCCAAAACTGAGTCTGGGGGTTTCAAACCTCCCCAAAATTGGGTCTGGGGGGGTTTGGGATCCCAAACTCACCCCAAATTTGGGTCTGGGGGTTTCAAACCTCCCCAGACTCGACCCAGGGACCCCAAACTCACCCCCAATCCCCCCAAATTTGGGTCTGGGGGAGGTTTGGGACCCCAAAATCGAGTCTGGGACCCCAAACTTGCCCGAATTCCCCCCAAAATCAGGTCTGGGGGTTATTTGGGACCCCAAACTCACCCCGAATTTGGGTCTGAGGGTTTCAAACCTCCCCAAACTCGACCCAGGGACCCCAAACTCACCCCCAAGCCCCCCAAATTTGGGTCTGGGGGTTATTTGGGACCCCAAAATCGGGTCTAGGGCCCCCAAATTGCCCCCAATCCCCCCCAAAATCAGGTCTGGGGGAGGTTTGGGATCATAAATTTGGGTCTGGGGGTGGTTTGAAATCCCAAACTCAACTCTAGGACCCCCAAATTTGGGTCTGGGGGTTATTTGGGAGCACAAAATGGAGTCTGGGACCCCAAACTCACCCCCAATCCCCCCAAATTTGGGTCTGGGGGCTATTTGGGACCCCAAACCCTCCCCAAATTTGGGTCTGGGGGTTATTTGGGACCCCAAATCACCCCAAACTGACCCCAAATCGGGTCAGGGGGCTATTTGGGACCCCCAAATTTGGGTCAGGGGGCTATTTGGGACCCCCAACCCTCCCCAAATTTAGGTCTGGGGGCTATTTGGGACCCCCAATCCCCCCAAATTTGGGTCAGGGGTAGGTTTAGGACCCCCAATCCCCCCCAAATTCGGGTCAGGGGTCTCAGAGCCTGCGCAGAGCTCGTTTCTTGTCTCCCTTCTTCTTGCCCGCCGGCAGCTTCCTGTCGCCGGCGTGCTTCTTGGGGACAGGAGGACCCTCGGGGTGGCCCTGGGGGGGGTTTGGGGCCGAGGGGCCGGCGGGGGGGTCACTCCTGGGGCTGGGGTCAGTCCTGGGGTCACTCCTGGGGTCACCACTGGGGTCACCACGGGCGTGGATCTCGGTCAGCAGGCGAGCACGAGAGGCGAAGGAGGAGAAATCCTCCAGCAGCAGGCGGGCAGCTTCTTCGTTGAGGGCTGACTCGGGGTTGGGGTGGATCAGCAGGCATTTGATCGTCTGGAAACACAAAAAAATTAAATTTTAGATTGGCTGAAATCAGGAAAAATCATCCTAAAAATCCTCATTGTTATCGTCAAAAAATCGGCTCAGAAATCCCAATTGTTATCCCTAAAATGCTTCCTCATTGAGGGCTGACTCGGGGTTGGGGTGGATCAGCAGGCATTTGATCGTCTGGAATTATAGAAAATTTAGAGATTTAGATTCACCAAAATCCTAAAAAATCATCCTAAAAATCCTGATTGTTATCGTCAAAAAACAGCCCTAAAAATGATCCCAAAAATGGCCCTAAAATGCTTCCTCATTGAGGGCTGACTCGGGGTTGGGGTGGATCAGCAGGCATTTGATCGTCTGAAAACACAAAAAAATTAAATTTTAGATTGGCTGAAATCAGGAAAAATCATCCTAAAAATCATCCTAAAGTCATCCTAAAAACAGCTTCAAAAACAGCCCCAAAAATGACCCAAAAATGGCCCCAAAATGCTTCCCCATTCAGGGCTGACTCGGGGTTGGGGTGGATCAGCAGGCATTTGATCGTCTGAAAACACAAAAAAATTAAATTTAGAATGCCCAAAATCCTAAAAAATCATCCTAAAAATCCTCATTGTTATCGTCAAAAAAACAGATTTAAAATCGCCCTAAAAATGATCCCAAAAATAGCCCCAAAATCCCAATTGTTATCCCTAAATTCCCTCCTCGTTCAGGGCTGACTCGGGGTTGGGGTGGATCAGCAGGCATTTGATCGTCTGGAAATGATTAAAAAATTAAATTTAGATTCACCAAAATCCTAAAAAATCATCCTGAAAATCCTGATTGTTATCATCAAAAAAACAGATTTAAAATCGCCCTAAAAATGATCCCAAAAATGGCCCTAAAACGCTTCCTTGTTCAGGACTGACTCGGGGTTGGGGTGGATCAGCAGGCATTTGATCGTCTGGAAACACAAAAAAATTAAATTTTAGATTGGCTGAAATCAGGAAAAATCATCCTAAAAATCCTGATCGTTATCGTCAAAAAATCAGCTCAGAAATCCCAATTGTTATCCCTAAAATGCTTCCCCGTTGAGGGCTAACTCGGGGTTGGGGTGGATCAGCAGGCATTTGATCGTCTGAAATTATAGAAAATTTAGAGATTTAGATTCACCAAAATCCTAAAAAATCATCCTAAAAATCCTGATTGTTATCGTCAAAAAATCAGCCCCAAAAATGGCCCAAAATGCTTCTTCATTCAGGGCTGACTCGGGGTTGGGGTGGATCAGCAGGCATTTGATCGTCTGGAAACACAAAAAAATTAAATTTTAGATTGGCCAAAATCCCAAAAAGTTATCCCAAAAATCATCCTAAAGTCGTCCTAAAAACAGCTTCAAAAACAGCCCCAAAATGACCCCAAAAATGGCCCTAAAATGCTTCCTCATTGAGGGCTGAGTCGGGGTTGGGGGGGATCAGCAGGCATTTGATCGTCTGAAATTATAAAAAAATTAAATTTTAGATTGTTAAAAATCCTAAAAAATTATCTCAAAATCATCCTGAAAATCCTGGTTGTTATAGTCAAAAACCAGCCCCAAAATCCCAATTGTTATCCCCAAAAAAGAGCTCAAAAATCACTATTAATGGGGCTGATTTGGGGTTGGGGTGGATCAGCAGGCATTTGATGGTCTGGAAAACCCAAAAAAATTAAATTTAGAATCACCAAAATCATAAAAAATCATCCCAAAGTCGCTTTGGTTATCCTCAAAAAAACAGATTTAAAAAACCCTAAAAACAACCCCAAAAATGGCCCCAAAATCCCAATTCAGGGTGGATTTGGGGTTGGGGTGGATGAGGAGAAACTTGATGGTCTGAAAATCCCCAAAAAATTAAATTTAAATTGATCAAAATCCCAAAAAGTTACCCTAAAATCCTCTTGGTTATCCTCAAAGAAATAGCTCCAAAATTGACCCAAAAATGGCACCAAAATCCCACTTGGTAGCCCCAAAAAATGGCCAAATTCACCCCAAATCACCCAAATTTCACCAGAATTTCACCTGAAATCACCACAAAATCACCCAAAATTGCTCAAAATCCCCGGAATTCACCCCAAAATCAACCCCAATCTCACCAGTAACACGTGTCTCAGCCCCAGCTCAGCTCTCCAGTCCCTCTTGAGCACGTTCAGATCCCAAATTCACCCCAAAATCACCATAATTTAACCCCAAAAACCCCAAATTTCACCCAAATTTCACTGTAAATCCTCACAATTTCACCCAAAATTGCCCAAAATCCCTGGAATTCACCCCAAAATCAACCCCAATCTCACCAGTAACACGTGTCTGAGCCCCAGCTCAGCTCTCCAGTCCCTCTTGAGCACATTCAGATCCCAAATTCACCCCAAATTTCACCCCAAAATCACCATAAATTCACCATAAATCACTATAATTTCACCATAATTTCACCCAAATTTTCCCAAAATCCCTGGAATTCACCCCAATCTCACCAGCAGGACGTGTCTCAGCCCCAGCTCAGCTCTCCAGTCCCGCTTCAGCACGTTCACACAGATCTCCCCATGAACTCATCCCAAATTCACCCCAAAAACCCCAAATTTCACCATAAATCACCACAAAATCACCCAAATTTTCCCAAAATCCCCAGAATCCACCCCAAAATCAATCCCAATCTCACCAGTAAGACGTGTCTCAGCCCCAGCTCAGCTCTCCAGTCCTGTTTCAGCACATTCAGATCCCAAATTCACCCCAAATTCACCATAAATTCACTGTAATTTCACCCTACATCACCCAAATTTCACCCAAATTTCACCCAAATTTTCCCAAAATCCCCAGAATTCACCCCAAAATCTCACCAGCAGGACGTGTCTCAGCCCCAGCTCAGCTCTCCAGTCCCTCTTGAGCACGTTCAGATCCCAAATTCACCCCAAAATCACCATAAATTCACCACAAAAAGCCCAAATTTCACCCGAATTTCACCAGAATTTCACTGTAAATCACTATAATTTTCCCAAAATCCCCGGAATTCACCCCAAACTGACCAGCAGGACGTGTCTCAGCCCCAGCTCAGCTCTCCAGTCCTGTTTCAGCACATTCAGATCCCAAATTCACCCCAAAATCACCATAAATTCACTGTAATTTCACCCTAAATCACCCAAATTTCACCCAAAATCACCCAAATTTTCCCAAAATCCCCGGAATTCACCCCAAAATCTCACCAGTAACACGTGTCTGAGCCCCAGCTCAGCTCTCCAGTCCCTCTTGAGCACGTTCACGCAGATCTCGCCATGAACTCACCCCAAAATCACCATAAATTCACTGTAATTTCACCCTAAATCACCCAAATTTCACCCAAAATCACTATAATTTTCCCAAAATCCCCGGAATTCACCCCAAAATCAACCCCAATCTCACCAGCAGGACGTGTCTCAGCCCCAGCTCAGCTCTCCAGTCCCGCTTCAGCACGTTCAGATCCCAAATTCACCCCAAATTCACCACAAAAACCCCAAATTTCACCCGAATTTCACCAGAATTTCACTGTAAATCACTATAATTCCACCCAAATTTTCCCAAAATCCCCGGAATTCACCCCAAACTCACCAGCAAGACGTGTCTGAGCCCCAGCTCAGCTCTCCAGTCCCTCTTGAGCACGTTCACGCAGATCTCGCCGCTCGGCCCCACGTTGGGATGGAAGATCTTGGTGAGGAAAAACCCCTTTGGGGGAGAAGCAGGAAAATCTTTCCCCAAAACCAACTTCATGCGGAAAATCCCTCCGGCGTAGGGAGTGCCCTCTGGGTTTGGGGAGAAAAATGGAGATTTTGGTTAAAAGGGGGGAAAAGGAGATGAAACCATGAAAAAATTAAAAAAAACATTATGAAATTAAAAAAAAACCCATAAAAAACCCCAAAAAAACCCCTAAAAACCCATAAAAAAACCCCAAAAAAGCCCAAATTGAACCCTAAATGCCCTCTGGGTTTGGGGAGAAAAACAGAGATTTTGGTTAAAAGGGGAAAAAGAGATGAAATAGTGAAAAAATAAAAAAAACCACCTTAAAACCTGAAACAACCAAAAAAAACCTCAAAAAAACCATTAAAAACCCCCAAAAAAAGCCCTAAAAAGCCCAAATTGAACCCTAAATGCCCTCTGGGTTTGGGGAGAAAAACAGAGATTTTGGTTAAAAGGGGGAAAAAGGAGATGAAATAGTGAAAAAATAAAAAAACCACCACCTTAAAACCTGAAACATCCATAAAAAACCCCAAAAAACCATTAAAAAACCTAAAAAAAAACCCAAAAAAGCCCAAATTGAACCCTAAATGCCCTCTGGGTTGGGGAGAAAAAATGAGATTTTGGTTAAAAGGGGGGGAAAAAAGAGATGAAATAGTGAAAAAATAAAAAAAAACCACCTTAAAACCTGAAACAACCAAAAAAACCCACAAAAAACCCATAAAAAACCCTAAAAACCCCCAAAAAACCCTAAAAAACCCCCAAAAAACCCCCAAAATGCCCTCTGGGTTTGGGGAGAAAAACAGAGATTTTGGTTAAAAGGGGGGAAAAAGAGATGAAACCATGAAAAAATTTAAAAAAAAACCTTAAAACCTGAAACTTCCATAAAAAACCCCAAAAACCCATAAAAAACCCCAAAAAACCCATAAAAAACCCTAAAAAACACCCAAAATGCCCTCTGGGTTGGGGAGAAAAAATGAAATTTTGGTTAAAAGTGGGGAAACATGTTGAGGAACAATGAAAAAATCTTTGAATTTGGGATTTTTCCCATAATTTTTGGGGTTTCTTGGAATATTACAGAAACTTTCTGTGAGGTTTTTCCTCAAAAATCAGATTATTTTAGGTCGAAACACCCCAAAAATCACCCCAAATTCAGCCCTAAAGACCCCAAAATTCAGCCCTAAAACCCAACCCTGACCAGAAGCGGATTTTGGGTTGAATTTTGGGGTTTTTCCCATAATTTTGGGGGGAATTTAGTGAAATCCTTGGGATTTTGGATACTTTTCATGAGCTCAACACCCCAAAAATCAGATTATTTTGGGTCGAAATGCTGCAAAATCACCCCAAATTCAGTCCTTCAAACCCCAAAATTGAACCCTAAAACCCAACCGTGACCAGAAGTGGATTTTAGGGAATTCCAGGTGAGAATTTTGGATATTTTTTAGGGTTTTTTAGTGTCCCTACCTGGCCCCTCGATGGCCACCTGCACATCTGTCACATCCTCATCACTGAGGAACACTTTAGGGAATTCCAGGTGGGAATTTTTGGGTTTTTTCCTGGGATTTTTGGGGTTTTTGGAATATTACAGTGACTTTCTATAGGTTTCCTCCTCAAAAATCAGATTATTTTAGGTGAAAACACCCTAAATTCAGCTCGAAAAACCCCAAAATTCAGCCCTAAGACCCAACTGTGACCAGAAGCAGATTTGAGGGAATTCCAGGTGTGAATTTTGGGATTTTTTGGGTGTGAATTTTGGGATTTTTTTTGGTTTTTAGTGTCCCTACCGGGCCCCTCGATGGCCACCTGGACATCAGTGACATCCTCCTCGTTGGGGATCACTTTGATTCCGTCAGGAGGGTCTGAGGTGTGAATTTTGGGATTTTTTAGGATATTTTTTTTGGGTTTTTAGTGTCCCTACCTGGCCCCTCGATGGCCACCTGCACGTCTGTCACATCCTCATCATTTGGGAACACTTTGATTCCGTCAGGAGGGTCTGAGGTGTGAATTTTGGGGAATTTTGGGGTTTTTTAGGATATTTTTTGGATGTTTTTAGGGTCCCTACCTGGCCCCTCGATGGCCACCTGGACGTCTGTCACATCCTCATCATTTGGGATCACTTTGATTCCGTCAGGAGGGTCTGAGGTGTGAATTTTGGGGAATTTGGGATATTTTTAGGATTTTTTAGTGTCCCTACCTGGCCCCTCGATGGCCACCTGCACATCTGTCACATCCTCGTCATTTGGGATCACTTTGATTCCGTCAGGAGGGTCTGAGGTGTGAATTTTGGGATTTTTTGGATGTTTTTAGGATATTTTAGGATCCTTACCTGGCCCCTCGATGGCCACCTGGACATCAGTGACATCCTCCTCGTTTGGGAACACTTTGATTCCGTCAGGAGGGTCTGAGGTGAGCAGAGAAACTTCCCTGCAGAGCAGCCTGAGGGTTTGGGGTGGAAGGTTCTCTGCGTTCGACGTCTGCTGGGGAGAAAAACGGAGATTTTGGGAAAATTGGGAGTTTTGATTGAGGCTGGGAGGGAGTGTGGGGGGAAAATGGGAAATTTTGGGGGGGAAAATGATGAATTTTGGGGGAAATGAATTTGGGGAAAAAATGATTAATTTGGGGGAAAAAAGAGAAATTTAGGGGGAAATTATAAACTTTGGGGGAAAAAAGAGATTAATTTTGGGGGAAAATGAGGAGTTTCAGGAAAAATGAGGAATTTTGGGGGAAAATGAGGACTTTTGGGGGGAAAATGATGAATTTTGGGGAGAAAATGAGGAATTTTGGGGGAAAATGAGGAATTTTGGGGGAAAATGAGGAATTTTGGGGGGAAATGAGGAGTTTTGGGAGGAAAATGAGGAGTTTTGGGGGGAAAAGTGGGGAAATTGGAAAATGGGGGAAAATTGGGGAAAAGAAATCTTGGGGGAAAATGATGAATTTTGGGGGAAATGAGAGATTTTGGGGGAAATGGGAAATTTTGGGGGAAAATGAGGAGTTTTGGGGGGAAAATCATAAATTTTTTGGGAAAAATGAGGAGTTTTGGGAGAAAATGGTGAATTTTTGGGAAAAGGAGAAATTTGAGGGGAAAATGATGAATTTTGGGGGAAAAATGATTAATTTAGGGAAAAAAAGATTTAGGGAAATTTAGGGGGGGAAATGATGACTTTTGGGGGGAAATGAGGAGTTTGGGGTGAAAAATGAGGAATTTTGGGGGAAAAATGAGGAGTTTTGGGAGGAAAATGAGGAGTTTTGGGGGGAAAATGAGGAATTTTGGGAGAAAAATGAGGAATTTTGGGGGAAAAATGAGGAAAAATTTGGGGGAAAATGGGGAATTTTGGGGGAAAATGAGGGAAAACTTTTGGGAGAAATGAGAAATTTTGGGGAAAATGAGAAATTTTGGGGGAAAATGAGAGACTTTGGGGGAAAATCATAAATTTTTGGGGAAAAATGAGGAGTTTTGGGGAGAAAATGGTGAATTTTGGGGGGAAAAGGAGAAATTTAAGGGGAAAAATGATGAATTTTGGGGGGAAAATGAATTTTGGGGAAAAAATGATTAATTTGGGGGAAAAAAGAGAAATTTAGGAAATTATAAACTTTGGGGGAAAAAAAGATGAATTTTGGGGAAATGAGGAGTTTCGGGAAAAATAGGAATTTTGGGGGAAAATGAGGAAATTTTGGGGGAAAATGAGGAATTTTGGGGAAAATGATGGAAAATGATTTTTGGGGGAAAATGAGGAGTTTTGGGGCAAAATGAGGAGTTTTGGGAAAATGAGGAGTTTGGGGGGAAAATGAGAAATTTGGGGGAAATGATGAATTTTGGGGGAATGATAAACTTTGGGGGAAAAATGATGAGTTTTAGGGAGAAAATCTTAAATTTTGGGGGAAAATGAGGAGTTTTAAGGGAAAATGAGGAATTTTGGGGGAAAAATGATGAATTTTGGGGGAAAATGAGGAATTTTGGGGGGAAATGATGAGTTTTAGGGAGAAAATGATAAAATTTGGGGGGAAATGAGGAATTTTGGGGGAAAAATGAGGAATTTGAGGGGGAAAAATATGAATTTTGGGGGGAAAATGAGGAGTTTTGGGGGAAAAATGAGGAATTTTGGGGGAAAACTGGGAAATTTTGGGGTTTGAAGAGGTTCCTGACCTGCCAGGCGCCACCTCGAGGCTCCTGAGGGAGAAACCAAAAAAAATTGGTGGATTTTGTGTGAAAAATACTGAATTTTGAATAAAAAACCCCTGAATTCCCCACAAAACACTCAATTCCCCCATAAAACCCAGAAATTTATCACCCCAAACCACTAATTCCTCACAAAAAACCTGAATTTTCCCCCAAAAAACCATAAATTTTCCCACAAAAACCCTAAATTCATCACCGAAACCCTAAATTTACAATCAAAAAAACCTGATTTTCCTCCCAAAAACCCTAAATTTTCCATAAAAAACCCATAAATTCCCCCAAAAAAACCCATAAATTCCCCACAAAACCCATAAATTCCCCACAAAACCCAGAAATTCCCCACAAATACCCCAAATTCTTCCCCAAAAAACCCTAAATTCACCCCGAATTTGGGGTGAGGAGCCCAAAAAACCTCCCGAATTCCTCCCAAAACTCCCCGAATTCTCTCTAAATCACCTCAAAATTCATTTAAACTCCCGAAATTACATCTGAATCACCTCAGGATCTCCCAAATCGCCCCAAAATTCGCTCAAACTCCCGAAATTCCCTTAAAATCACCTCAGGAATTCCCGAATCACCTCAGGACTCCCAAATCGCCTCAAAATTCTCCCGGAAGACCCAAAATTCGCTCAAAATCTCCCAAAATTCGCTCAAAATCTCCCAAAATTCGCTCAAAATCTCCCAAAATTCACTCAAAATCTCCCAAAATCCACTCAAAATCACCTCAGGAATTCCCGAATCACCTCAGGACCTCCTAAATCGCCCCAAAATCTTCCCGGAAGACCAAAAATTCATTTAAACTCCCCAAATTCCCTCTAAATCATCCTCAGGACTCCCAAATCGCCCCAAAATCCACTCAAACTGCCGAAATTCGCTCTAGATCACCTCAGGAATTCCCGAATTACCTCAGGATTCCCAAAATCCCCTCAGGATTTCCCAAAATCCCCTCAGGGTCTCCCAAATCGCCCCAAAAATCACTCAAACTCCCAAAATTCGCTCCAAATCGCCTCAGGATTCCCCAAAATCCCCTCAGGATCTCCCAAATTACCTCAGCATTTCCGAAATTACCTCAAGATCTCCCAAATCGCCCCAAAATCCACTCAAACTCCCGAAATTCGCTCTGGATCCCCTCAGGATTCCCCAAATCTCCTCAGGATTCCCCAAATCCCCTCAGGATTCCCCAAATCCCCTCATAACCTCCCAAACCCCTCACGACCAGCCCAGGCAGGCCAAGGACTGACCGGAACCCCCCAGACCAGGCCCGGATCGACCTCATCTCCCCCCGCGACCCCCAAACTGTCCCCAAACCCCCTCAGCGACCCCCAAACCCCCTCAGGACTCCCCAGCGCTCCCCCAGGCCTCGCTCACCATGGCGCCGGGCAGGCCCCGGGTGGCTCCGCGCTGTCCCCGAGCAGGAAGCGGCTCGGCGCGGCTGTCGCGGTGTTCCCGGCGGGTCGCGGCGCTGTCGGGGTGACCCTGGGGCGGGGGGAGGCCGGAGGGTCGCCGCCTCTCCCCCTCCCCCGGCAGCGCGCTGCCAGCTCCGCCGCCGCCGCCCGCCCGCCGCGCTCGGAGCCCCTGAGGGCCGCGCCGCCGCTTTTATCACCTCGGTCGGGCCCGGCCACGCCCCCCGAGCCCTCACCCAATCAGCGCAGCGCGGCTGCGGCGCCGACCAATGGGATGAGGGGGAAAAGGCGGGAGCTGAGCGCTGATTGGCGGGTTCCTGAGGGGGAGGCCGCGGGGGGCGTGGCTCGCGCGCGTTGTTTGCGCCGTAACGGTCGGCGGAAAGGGCGGGGCCAGCGGTTTGAACGGCGGTGATTGACAGGTGAACCAACCAATAAGGTGGCGGGAAGGGGCGGAGCTTCCTGGAGGTGTGTCTCAGAATGATTGATAGGTGAATCAACCAATCAGAGCGCGGGGTTTGAAGGGGGTGTGGCCTAAACGCTTCCGGGTTTCCGCGAAATTTCAATTTTCCCGAAAAAGAACCAAAAACCTCCAAAAAAACCCCAAAAACCTCCCAAAAGTGACCCAAATCTCCTCCTCGGGGGTCAAACCTCCTGTAAAAATGTTAATTTGCATCTCCGGAGATTTATAAATAAATTCAAATTAAAGAAAACAAAACCTTTCGACTTTAACTCTTTTTTAATTATTTTTTTTACATTTTTTTCCTCTTTTTCTCGCAAAAATACTCCTGGGGGGAGGGGCCGAGGTCGGGTGGGCGGGGCGAAGGGAGGCCCCGCCCCCCCGCGGTCTGATTGGACGAACAGCGTTTGATTGGCATGCGGGGAGGAGGGGGCGGGGCCTCCGCTCAGACCACGCCCCTTTGGCCACGCCCCCTTTGGCAGCTTCCGGTCAGTGCAATGCGGTGACCACGCCCCCTTTGGCCACGCCCACACGGTGACCACGCCCCCTTTGGCCACGCCCACACGGTGACCACGCCCACCCGCTTGGCCACGCCCCCGGCGCGGTTGGCTCCGCCCCCTTGGGGGAGGTTTGGCAGATTTTGGGGCGAATTTGGGAGGTGTGGGAGGTCAGGGGTCACCGAGAGGTCACCGAGAGGTCACCGAGAGGTCAAGGGTCACTTGAGATGTCCCAAGGGTCACTCAGGGTCACTGAGAGGTCACTTGAGATGTCCTGGAGGTCCCAAGGGTCACTCATTGGTCACTCTGGAGGTCCTGGAGGTCACTCTGGGTCACTCATTGGTCACTCATTGGTCACTCTGGGTCACTCATTGGTCACTCAGGGTCACTTGAGATGTCCAGGATGTCCAAAGGGTCACTCTGGAGGTCACCCATGGTCACTCATTGGTCACTCTGGATGTCCTGGAGGTCACTCATTGGTCACTCATTGGTCACTCAGGAGGTCCTGGAGGTCCCAAGGGTCACTCGAGGTCACTCTGGATGTCCTGGAGATCACTCATTGGTCACTCAGGGTCACTCAGGAGGTCTTGGAGGTCCCAAGGGTCACTCCTGGTCACTCTGTGGTCACTCAGTGGTCACTCCTGGTCACTCAGGGTGTCCTGGATGTCCCTCAGGGTCACTCAGTGGTCACTCAGTGGTCACTCTGGGTCCCTCAGGGTCACTCAGTGGTCACTGTGGTCACTCAATGGTCACTCAGCGGTCATTTGGACAGTTTGCTGATCACTCTGATCAACGCCGCGTTCTCATCCTTCAGCCGCTGGTCACTCTGTGGTCACTGTGGTCACTCAGTGGTCACTCAGTGGTCACTCAGCGGTCACTCAGTGGTCATTTGGACAGTTTGCTGATGACCCTGATCAACGCCGCGTTCTCATCCTTCAGCCGCTGGTCACTCAGTGGTCACTCAGATCACTCTGTGTCACTCAGTGGTCACTCAGTGTCACTCAGTGGTCACTCAGCGGTCACTCAGTGGTCACTCAGTGGTCATTTGGACAGTTTGCTGATCACCCTGATCAACGCCGCGTTCTCATCCTTCAGCCGCTGGTCACTCTGTGGTCACTCTGGTCACTCTGTGGTCACTCTGGATGTCCTGGATGTCACTCTGTGTCACTCTGTGGTCACTCAGTGGTCACTCAGTGGTCATTTGGACAGTTTGCTGATGACCCTGATCAACGCCGCGTTCTCATCCTTCAGCCGCTGGTCACTCTGTGGTCACTCTGTGTGTCCTGGATGTCACTCTGGTCTCTCAGGGTCACTCAGTGTCACTCTGGCTGTCCCTCAGGTGGTCACTCAGTGGTCACTCTGGTCATTTGGACAGTTTGCTGATCACCCTGATCAACGCCGCGTTCTCATCCTTCAGCCGCTGGTCACTCTATAGTCACTCTGGTCACTCTGTGGTCACTCTGGTGTCCTGGATGTCACTCTGTGTCACTCTGTGGTCACTCAGTGGTCACTCAGTGGTCATTTGGACAGTTTGCTGATGACCCTGATCAACGCCGCGTTCTCATCCTTCAGCCGCTGGTCACTCTGTGGTCACTCTGTGTGTCCTGGATGTCACTCTGGTCTCTCAGGGTCACTCAGTGTCACTCTGGCTGTCCCTCAGGTGGTCACTGTGGTCACTCAGCGGTCATTTGGACAGTTTGCTGATGACCCTGATCAACGCCGCGTTCTCATCCTTCAGCCGCTGGTTGTCGGCGCGAAGGTCTGACAGAGCCTGGGGGGAAAAACAACCATTTTGGTCAATTTTATTGACATTTTATTGACATTTTATTGACATTTTATTGACATTTTATTCGAATTTTATTGAATTGAAATCCCAAACTTTCCCCAGAATTCGCGTTCGCTCAGATCCTGTGAAATTTGGGGTGAAAAATCCCAATTTTAGTCAAATTTTATTGCAATTTTATTCAAATTTTATTCAAATTTCATTAAATTAAAATCCCAAACCTTCCCCATGCAGATCCAGTGAAATTTGGGGTGAAAAATACCAATTTTAGTCCAATTTTATTAACATTTTATTAAATTAAAATCCAATTTAAATCATCCCAAACCTTCCCCAAAATTGTGTTTTCTCAGATCCGGTAGAATTTGGGGGAAAAATAACAGTTTTATTCAAATTTTATTCAAATTTGATTCAAATTTCATTAAATTAAAATCCCAAACTTTCCCCAAAATCCATTTTCCTGCAGCTCCTGTGAAATTTGGGGTGAAAAATCCCAATTTTATTGAAATTTTATTGAAATTTTATTGAAATTTTATTCGAATTTTATTGAAATTTCATTAAATTAAAATCCCAAACTTTCCCCAGAATTCACTTTTGCTCAGATCCTGTAGAATTTGGGGGGAAAAATCCCAATTTTAGTAAAGTTTTATTCAAATTTTATTAAAATTTTATTGAAATTTTATTGCAATTTTATTCAAATTTTATTGAAATTTTAGTCAAATTTTATTGAAATTTTATTCAAATTTTATTGAAATTTTATTAAAATTTTATTAAAATTTCATTACATTAAAATCCCAAACCTTCCCCACGCAGATCCTGTGAAATTTGGGGGGAAAAATCCCAATTTTAGTCAAATTTTATTGAAATTTTATTAAAATTTTATTGAAATTTTATTGAAATTTTATTGAAATTTTATTGACATTTTATTCGAATTTTATTAATTTGAAATCCCAAACTTTCCCCAGAATTCGCGTTCGCTCAGATCCTGTGAAATTTGGGGTGAAAAATCCAAATTTTAGTCAAATTTTATTGAAATTTTATTGAAATTCTATTAAAATTTCATTACATTAAAATCCCAAACCTTCCCCAAAATCCTGTAAAATTTGGGGTTTTTTTGGTGGATTTTGGGGTTTTTTTGGGGATTTTGAAGTTTTTTAATTTTCTTGGGGTTTTTTTTGGGGTTTCTGGAGGTTTTTTGGGGATTTTGGGGTTTTGGGGTTTTTGATTTTGGGGTTTTGGGTTGTTTTGGATTTTGGTGTTTTGGGTTTTTTTGGGGGTTTTTGAGTTTTGGGGGTTTTATGGGGGATTTTGGGGGTTTTGAGGTTTTTTTGGATTTTTGGGGTTTTTGGGGGTTTGGGTGTTTTTTTGGGGGGTTTTTTTGGGGTTTTGGTTTTGGGGTTTTTGTGGTTTTTGTGGTTTTTGGGGTTTTTTGGGGTTTGGGGTTTTTGGGGGTTTTGTTTTGGGGTTTTTTGTTTTTTGGGATTTTTTGGGGTTTTTTGGGGTTTTTTGGGAGGTTTTTTGGTTTCTTTTTTTAGTTTTTTGGTTTTTTGGGGTTTTTTTTGGGTTTTTTGAGAGGTTTTTTTGGTTTTTTTGGGGTTTTTTTTTGGGTTTTTTTTTTGGTTTTTGGGATTTTTTGAGGTTTTTTCCATTTTTTTTGGGTTTTTTTAGGTTTTTTGGGATTTTTTGGGGTTTTTTTGGGTTTTTTTGGGGTTTCCACCTGCTCTCCCCAAGTTCACCTTCAGCTCCTCCTCCAGTTCAGCTGCTTTCAGCTCCAGAGCTCGACGTTCCTGGGGAAAAAAGGGTTAAATTGGGAAAATTTGGGGGAAAAATAAAAGTTAAATTGGGAAAATTTGGGGGAAAAATAAAAGTTTAAATTTGGGGGAAAAAAGGGTTAAAATGGGAAATTTTGGGGGAAAAATAAAAGTTTAAATTGGGAAAAATTGGGGGAAAATAAAGGGTTAGATTGGGAAAATTTGGGGAAAAAAGTTAAATTGGGAAAATTTGAGGAAAAATAAAGGTTAAATTGGGAAAATTGGGGGAAAAAATAAAGGTTAGATTGGGAAAATTTGGGGGGAAAAATAAAAGTTTAAATTGGGAAAAATTGGGGGAAAAAAGGGTTAAAATGGGAAAATTTGGGGGAAAAATAAAAGTTTAAATTGGGAAAAATTGGGGGAAAAAAGGGTTAAAATGGGAAAATTTGGGGAAGAAAGGGTTAAATTGGGAAAATTTGGGGGAAAAAATAAAAGTTAAATTGGGAAAATTTGGGGAAAAAATAAAGGTTAAAATGGGAAAATTTGGGGGGAAAAAAAAAGGTAAAATTTGGGGGAAAAAAGGGTTAAAATGGGAAATTTTGGGGGAAAAATAAAGATTAAATTGGGAAAATTTGGGGGAAAAAATAAAAGTTTAAATTGGGAAAATTTGGGGGAAAAAAGGGTTAAATTGGGAAAAATTGGGGAGAAAATAAAAGTTTAAATTGGGACAATTTGGGGGAAAAAATAAAAGTTAGATTGGGAAAAATTGGGGGAAAAATAAAAGTTTAAATTGGGAAAAAAAGGGTTAAAATGGGAAAATTTGGGGGAAAAATAGAAGTTTAAATTGGGGAAATTTGGGGAAAAAATAAAAGTTTAAATTGGGAAAAATTGGGGGAAAAAAGGGTTAAATTGGGGAAATTTGGGGGGAAAAATAAAGATTAAATTGGGAAAAATTGGGGAAAAAAATAAAAGTTTAAATTTGGGGGAAAAAAGGGTTAAATTGGGAAAATTTGGGGGGAAAATGGTAAAAAATATGAGGGAAAAACTAAAAAAAAAAAATTAATGAAAAATGGCAAAACCATGAAGGTTTTCGGTGGGAATTTTGGGGTATTTTGGGATTTTTTGGGATATTTTTGGGGAAATTTGGGGTATTTTGGGGTGGTTTTGGGGGTATTTTGGGGGTTTGGGTATTTTGGGTATTTGGGGGTTTTTTTGGTTTTGGGGTATTTTTGGGGGTTTGGGTGTATTTTGGGTATTTTTGGGGTTTTGGGGGCATTTTGGGGTGTTTTGGGTGTGTTTTTGGGTGTTTTGGGAATTTTTTGGGGTATTTTGGGGTTTTGGGGGTATTTTGGGGGTTTTTTTTTGGGTATTTTTGGGTATTTTGGGGGTTTTTGGATATTTTTTGGGGTATTTTGGGGTGTTTTGAGGTTTTTTTGGGGGTATTTTGGGGTTTTGGGGTTTTTGGGTTTTATTTTGGGGTATTTTGGGGTAATTTTGGGGGTTTTGGTATTTTGGGGGGTTTTGGTGTATTTTTTTGGGTATTTTGGTGTATTTTTGGAGTTTTTTGGGGGTTTTTGGATATTTTTTGGGGTATTTTGGGTGTATTTTGGGGTGTTTTTGGGGTATTTTGGGGTTTTTTGGGTTTTGGGGTGGTTTTGGGGGTTTTGGGTGTATTTGGGGGTATTTTTAGGTATATTTTGGGGTATTTTGGGGTGTTTTTGGGGTATTTTTGGGGTATTTTGGGGTGTTCTGGGTGTATTTTGGGGTATTAGGGTGTATTTAGGGGTGTTTTGGGCTGTTTTTGGGACTCACGAATCTCTCCAGCTCCAGCCTGGCCGGTCGCTCTGCGCTTCGCTCCTGACGCTGAGGAGAGAAAAAAATACAAAATATTTCATTTATTTTGGGGAATTTGGGATGTTCTGGGTGACCTTTGAGTGACCTCTGAGTGACCTTTGAGTGACCAATGAGTGACCAATGAGTGACCAATGAGTGACCAATGAATGACCAATGAGTGACCAATGAGTGACCAATGAGTGACCAATGAGTGACCAATGAGTGACCTTTGAGTGACCAATGAGTGACCTTTGAGTGACCAATGAGTGACCAATGAGTGACCTTTGAGTGACCAATGAGTGACCAATGAGTGACCTCTGAGTGACCAATGAGTGACCAATAAATGATCAATGAATGATCAATCAGTGATCAATAAGTGACCAATAACTGACCAATGAGTGACCAATGAGTGACCGATAAGTGATCAATGAGTGACCAATAAGTGACCACTAAGTGATCAATAACTGACCAATGAATGACCAATAAGTGATCAATAACTGATCAACAACAACTGACTAATGAGTGACCAATAAGTGATCAATAACTGACCAATAACTGATCAATAATGGATCAATAACTGACCAATGAGTGACCAATAGGTGACCGACCAATACCTGATCAATGAGTGACCAATAACTGATCAATAACCAATCTATACCTGAACAATAACCAAGCGATAACAGATTGATAACCGATCAATCCCCGATCAATACCTCACCAATAAGTCACCAATAACCGACCAACAACCGATCAATACCTGATCAATACCCAATCAATAACTGATCAATAACTGATCAATACGGATCAATAACTGACCTGGGTCAGTCTCTCCAGCTCCAGCCTGCTTTGGCTCAAAGCCAATCAATACCCAATCGATAACCAATCAATACCCCATCAATACCCGATCAATAATCGATCAATAATCAATCAATACCCGATCAATAACTGATCAATACCCGACCTGGGTCAGCCTCTCGAGCTCCAGCCTGCTTTGGCTCAAAGCCAATTCTGCTTCCTGCAGTTTTTCCCGAATTTTCTCATTTTCCACCCAAAGATCCTGAAAAAGCTGAAAGGAAAAGGAGGTTTTGGGTTTGACCAAAAGCACTGAAATTTGACCCAAAATTTGAACCAAAATTCCCCAAATTTGACCCAAAATTTGAACCAAAATTTCCCAAAATTTGGGCTAAAATATGGCAAAAAATTCCCCAAATTTGACCCAAAATTTGAACCAAAATCACCTGCATTTGTCCCAAAATTTGGCCAAAAATTCCCCAAATTTGGCCCAAAATTTGAGCTAAAATCACCTGAATTTGGCCCAAAATTCCCCAAAATTTGAACCAAAATTTGGCCCAAAATTCCCCAAATTTGACTCAAAATTTGGCCCAAAATTCTCCAAATTTGGCCCAAAATTTGAACCAAAATCACCTGAATTTGAACCAAAATTTGAACCAAAATCAACCTGAATTTGAACCAAAATTTGACCCAAAATTCCCCAAATTTGGCCCAAAATTTGGCCCAAAATCACCTTTGGGTTGGCAAAATTCCCAAATTTCACCCAAAATTTGGTGCAAAATCATCACAAATTGGACCAAAATCACCCAAATTTGGTTCAAAAATTTGGCCCAAAATTACCCAAATCTGACCAAAATTACCCCAAATTAGACCCAAAATTTGGCCAAAAATTCCCCAAATTTGGCCCAAAATCCTCAAATTAGACTCAAAACCCCCAAATTTAACCCCAAAATCACTGAATTTTGACTAAAAATCCCCCAAATTTGACCCAAAATTTGACCCAAAATCCCAGAAATTTGGCACAAAATTTGTCCCAAAAATCCCCTAAGTTGGACACAAAATTTTGCCAAAAATTCTCAAAATTTGACCCAAAATCTCCCAAATTTGCCCCAAAATCACCCCAAATTTGGCCCAAAATCCTCAAAATTTGCCCCAAAATTTGCCCAAAATCACCCCAAATTTTGGTCAAAAATTTCCCAAATTTATCTCAAAGTCACCCCAAATTGGACCCAAATTTTGGCCAAAAAATCCTCAAATTTGCCCCAAAATTTCCCCAAATTTGCCCTGAAATGCCAAAATTTTCCCAAAATCCCCAAATTTGTCCCAAAAATCCTCCAAATATGACCCAAAATTTGGGAAAAAATCCTCAAATTTGCCCCAAAATCCCCAAATTTTCCCCAAAATATCCCAAATTTGACCCAAAATCCTCGAAATTCGACCCAAAATTTGCCCCAAAATCACCCCAAATTTTGGTCTAAAATTTCCAAAATTTATCTCAAAGTCATCCCATATTAGGCCCAAAATTTGGCCAAAATCCCCCAAATTTTGTCCCAAAATTACCCCAAATTTGTCCCAAAAATCCCCCAAATTACACCCAAAATTTGGCCAAAAATCCCCAAAATTTGTCCCAAAAATCTCCTGAATTTGTCCCAAAATTTGGCAAAAAATCCCCAAATTTGCCCCAAAAATCCCCAAAATTTGCCCTGAAATGCCCCAAATTTTCCCCAAAATAACCCAAAGTTCCCCAAATCTCCCGAATTTTCCCCAAATCTCCCGAATTTCCCCCAAATCCCGAATTTCCCACCTGCTGATAGTCGAAGGTCGGAGAGGTTGGGAAACCATTGGGGGGGGGAGGGGCAGAGCTGGGGGAGGGGAGAAGCCAGAGTCAACCAAAATCAGCCAAAATTACCCCAAAAGTAGCCAAAAGTAGCCAAAATTACCCCAAAATCACCCAGAATTAGCCCAAATTATCCCAAAATTAGCCCAAATTACCCAAAATTACCCCCCAAAGTAGCCAAAATCAGCCAAAATCACCCAAAATTAGCCAAAATTAGCCAAAATTTATCCAAAATCATGCAAAATTGTCCAAAATTATCCAAAATTAGCCAAAATTACCCCAAAATTAGCCAAAATTATCTCAAAATTAGCCAAAATTATCCCAAAATTAGCCAAAATTAATCCAAAATCATCCAAAATTGTCCAAAATTATCCAAAATCACCCAAAATTACCCCTAAAGTAGCCAAAATTATCCCAAAATTAGCCAAAATTATCCCAAAATTACCCAAAATTATCCCAGATTATCCCAAAATCACCCAAAATCACCCAAAATTATCCCAAATTATCCCAAAATTAGCCAAAATTAGACAAAATGATCCAAAATTATCCCAAAATCACCCCAAAATTACCCAAAATTATCCAAAATTACCCCAAAATTAGCCAAAATTATCCCAAATTTATCCCAAATTATCCCAAAATTATCCCAAAATTACCCAAAATTATCCAAAATGTCCCAAAATTATCCCAAAATAACCCAAAATTTTCCCAAAATTAGACAAAATGATCCAAAATTATCCCAAAATCACCCAAAATTACACCAAAATTACCCAAAATTAGACAAAATTATCCCAAATTTATCCGAAATTATCCCAAAATTAGCATAGAAACTCCGAAATTACCCAAAATCACCCCAAAATTACCCCAAAATCACCAAAAATCTCCAAAAATTACCCAAAAATGATCCCAAATTATTCCAAAGTTAGCCAAAATTATCCCAAAATTACCCAAAATTAGCCAAAATTATCCAAAATTATCCAAAATTATCCCAAAATTATCCAAAATTACCCAAAATTATCCAAAATCATCCCAAAATAACCCAAAATTTTCCCAAAATTACCCAAAATTTTCTCAAAATTACCCAAAATCACCTCAGAATCACCCAAAATTATCCCAAATTACCCAAAATCACCCCAAGATTATCAAAACTCCAAAATTTGCCAAAAATTACCCCAAAATCGTCCAAAATTATCATAGAAAATCACCCAAAATCACCCAAAATCACCCAAAATCACCCAAAATTATCCAAAATTATTCAAAATGACCCAAAGTTATCATGGAAACTCCAAAATCACCCAAAATTATCCAAAATCACCCCAAAATCTCCCAAAATCAGTCAAAATTATCCCAAAATTACCCCAAAATCAGCCCAGGAACCCCAAAATCACCCAAAATCTCCCAAAATCACCCCAAAATGACCCAAAATTACCCCAAAATTACCCAAAATCATCCCAAAATTGGCCAAAATCACCCAAAATTATCATAGAAACCCCAAAATCACCCCAAATCTCCAGAAATTACCCAAAATTAGCCCAAAATTGCCCAAAATGATCCCAAAATAACCCAAAACTATCAGAAGAACCCCAAAATTTGCCCAAATTCCTCCCAAATTCTCCCCAAATCACCTCAAAATCTCCCCAAAATTTGCCCAAAATTCCCCAAATTTCCCCAAATTCTCCCCAAATTCCCCAAATTTTCCCCAAATTTCCCCAAAATTCCCCAAAATCCCTACCTGGGTGGGGGAGGGGCATCCTCACTCCCTTTGCTCTCAGAGCCCTGAGGGGGAGGGGAGAGAATGAGACCCAAAAACACCCAAAATTACCCCAAAAAACTCACCAAAAACTGCCCAAAATAATCCCAAAATAGCTCCCAAAAATCCCCAAAATATCTCCTGAAAATCCAAAAAAAAATCTCCCAAAAAATCTCCCAAAAATCCCCAAAAAATCCGAAAAAAAAAAACCCAAAAAGTCCAAAAAAAACTCCAAAAAATCTCCCAAAAACTCTCCCAAAAATCCCAAAAAAATCCCAAAATTCCCCCAAAAAACTCACCAAAAACTGCCCAAAATAATCCTAAAATAGCTCCCAAAAATAAAAAAAAAAAACCCAAAAAATCTCCCAAAAAATTACAAAAAATCTCCAAAAAATCCCCAAAATATCTCCCCAAAATCCCCAAAAAATCCGAAAAAAAACCCCCAAAAAGTCCAAAAAAATTCCAAAAAATCTCCCAAAAATCCCCCAAAAAATCCCAAAAAAATCCCAAAATTCCCCCAAAAAACTCACCAAAAACTGCCCAAAAAATCTCCCAAAAATCCCCCAAAAATCCCCAAAAAAGTCTCCCCAAAAAAAAAAATCCCAAAAAATCTCCCAAAAATCCCAAAAAAACTCTCAAAAACCCTCAAAAAAATCCCCCCAAAAATCCCAAAAAAATCTCCCAAAAATCCCCAAAAAATCTCCCAAAAAAGCCCCAAAAAACCCCAAAAATCTCCCAAAAATCCCAAAAAAATCCTCAAAAACCCCCAAAATCTCCCCAAATAATCTCCCAAAAAATCGCAAAAAAACCCCCAAAAATCCCAAAAAATCTCCCAAAAAACCCAAAATATCTTCCCAAAAAAACCCCAAAAAATCTCCCAAAAAATCCCCCAAAAATACCTCCAAAAAAAGCCCCAAAAATTTCCCCAAAAAGCCGAAAAAAACCCCAAAATTCCCCCGAAAAACCCCAAAAAATCTCCCAAAAAAACTCCCAAGAAAACCCAAAAAAACCCTCAAAATCTCCCCCAAAAAAACCCCAAAATCCCTAAAAAAATCTCCAAAAAAATCCCCAAAAAAACCCCAAAAAACTCCCAAAAACTCCCAAAATTATCCCAAAATACCTCAAAAAAACCCTAAAAAAATTTCCCCAAAAATACCTAAAATTCCCCCCAAAAAACCCAAAAAATTCACCAAAAAAAACCCCCAAAATTCCCCCAAAAAACCCTAAAAAATCTCCCAGATTCTCCCCAAAAAAACCCCAAAAAATCTTCCCAAAAACCCCAAAATCTCCCCCAAAAAACCTTCCAAATCCCTCAAAAAAACCCCCAAAAAATCTCCCAAAATCTCCCCAAAAAACCCCAAAATTCCCCCAAAAAATCTTCCCAAAAACCCCAAAAAATCTCCCAAAATTCCTCAAAATTACCCCAAAAAAATCTTCCCAAAAACCCCAAAAAATCCCCAAAAAATCCCCAAAAAATCTCCCAAAATCTCCCCCAAAAACCCCAAAATTACCCCAAAAAAAATCTTCCCAAAAACCCCAAAAAATCCCCAAAAAAATCTTCCCAAAAACCCCAAAAAATCCCCAAAAAATCTCCCAAAATTCCTCAAAATTACCCCAAAAAAATCTTCCCAAAAACCCCAAAAAATCCCCAAAAAATCTCCCAAAATTCCTCAAAAACCCCAAAATTACCCCCAAAAAATCTTCCTAAAAACCCCAAAAAATCCCCAAAAAACCCCAAAATTCCCCCAAAAATCTTCCCAAAAACCCCAAAAATTCTCCAAAAAATCTCCAAAAAACCCCAAAAATCTTCCAAACCCCTCAATGTTCCTCAAAACCCTAAAATTCTACCCCAAAAGTCTTCCCAAAAACCCCAAAAAATCTCCCAAAATCCCCAAAAAAAATCTTCCCAAAAACCCCAAAAAATCTTCCCAAAAAATCTCCCAAAATTCCTCAAAATTACCCCAAAAAAATCTTCCAAAAAACCCCAAAAAATCCCCAAAAAATCCCAAAATTACCCCAAAAAAATCTTCCCAAAAACCCCCAAAAATCCCCAAAAAATCTCCCAAAAAACCCCAAAATTACCCCAAAAAAATCTTCCCAAAAACCCCAAAAAATCCCCAAAAATCCCCAAAAAATCTCCCAAAATCTTCCCAAAAAACCCCAAAATTCCCCCAAAAAAATCTTCCCAAAAACCCCAAAAAATCTCCCAAAAAAATCTTCCCAAAAACCCTAAAAAATCCTCAAAAAACCCCAAAATTATCCCAAAAAAATCTTCCCAAAAACCCCAAAAAACCCCCAAAAAACCCCAAAATTACCCCAAAAAAATCTTCCCAAAACTCAAAAAATCCCTAAAATCCCCAAATCTCCCAAAAATCTCCCCAAAACCCTAATTACCCCAAAATCTTCCCAAAACCCCAGAAAATCCCCAAAATCTCCCAAAAACCCCAAAAAATCCCCAAAAATCCCCAAAATTACCCCAAAAAATCTTCCCAAAAACCCCAAAAAATCCCCAAAAAACCCCAAAAAATCCCCAAAAACCCCAAAATCCCCCAAATCTCTCACCGGTTTCTCTCTCCTCCCCTCGTCTCTGATTGGCTGCTCCTGGCCACGCCCCTCGGCGGCTCGGCCAATCCCCTGCTCGGCCGCGCGCAGCTCCGTCAACGTCACTCCCTGGGCGGGGCCAAGGCCGCGGCGGTCACGTGGGGTCAGTTTGGGGAAATTTGGGGAAATTTTGGGGAAATTTTGGGTCTTTTTGGGTCATTTTTGGGCCGTTTTGGGGATAATTTTTGGGTAATTTTTTTTGTAATTTTGGGGTAATTTTTGGGTCCTTTTAAAGTCATTTTTGGGTCTTTTTAAAGTCATTTTTGGGTCTTTTTTGGGTCATTTTTGGGATGATTTTTGGGTAATTTTGAGGTAATTTTTGGGGCCATTTTTGTGACTTTTTTGGGTCCCTTTGGGGTCTTTTTTGGGTCATTTTTGGTCATTTTGGGCCATTTTTGGGATTATTTTTGGGTCTTTTTAAGTCACTTCTGCGTCTTTTTTGGGGTAATTTTTGGGATGATTTTTGGGTCACTTTTGGGATAATTTTAGGGTTAATTTTGGGTCACTTTTGGGGTCATTTTTGGGCTAATTTTTAGGTCATTTTGGGGTCATTTCTGAGGTCATTTTCGGCCATTTTTGGGTCACTTTGGGGTCATTTTTGGGGCCACTTTTGGGGTAATTTTCAGCTATTTTTGGGGCAATTTTGGGGTAATTTCAGTTGATTTTGGCTATTTTTGGGGTAATTTCGGGTGATTTCAGTTGATTTTGGGGTGATTTTGGGTCGATTTCGGGTGATTTCAGGTAATTTTGGCTGATTTGGGGACATTTTTGGGGTAATTTCAGCTGATTTTGGCTATTTTTGGGTTGATTTCGGGTGATTTCAGGTGATTTTGGGGTGATTTTGGTCAATTTTGGGGTAATTTGGGGTGATTTTGGCAGTTTTTGGGTTGATTTTGGTCGATTTCGGGTGATTTTGGGGTATTTTTGGGGTAATTTGGGGTAATTTCAGTTGATTTTGGCTATTTTTGGGTCGATTTCGGGTGATTTCAGGGTAATTTTGGGTGATTTCAGGTGATTTTGGGGCAATTCGGGGTGATTTCAGGGTAATTTCGGGTGATTTTGGGTTGATTTCGGGTGATTTCAGGTGATTTTGGGGTAGTTTCGGGTAATTTTGGCTGATTTGGGGATATTTTTGGGGTAATTTCAGCTGATTTTGGTCAATTTTGGGTCAATTTTGGGCGATTTCAGGGTAATTTCGGGTGATTTCAGATGTTTTTGGGTCGATTTCGGGTGATTTCAGGTGATTTTGGGGTAATTTTGGGTGATTTTGGGTGTTTTTGGGTTGATTTCGGGTGATTTCAGGTGATTTTAGGGCAATTTGGGGTAATTTTGGCTATTTTTGGGGTAATTTCGGTTGATTTTGGTCAATTTTGGGGTAATTTCGGGTGATTTTGGCTGTTTTAGGGTCGATTTCAGATGATTTCAGGTGATTTTGGGGTAATTTCGGGTGATTTCAGGTGTTTTTGGGTCGATTTTGGGTGATTTCAGGTGATTTTGGGGTATTTTTGGGTCGATTTCGGGTGATTCTGGGGTAATTTCAGTTGATTTTGGGTGGTTTTGGGGCAATTCGGGGTGATTTCAGGGTAATTTTGGGTGATTTCGGGTGTTTTTGGGGTAATTTCGGGTGATTTCAGGTGATTTCAGGTGATTTCAGGGTAATTTCGGGTGATTTTGGCTATTTTTGGGGTAATTTTGGGTGATTTCAGGTCCCACCTGTGTTGCTCTCCTGGCCTGACGCATCAACCGACTTCTGGCTTTGCGTTGAGATTCTGATTCCTCATCCCGGGCTGGAGGCTGGAATGGTCTGGGTGGGGAAAAAATGGGAATTTGGGGAAAAAAAATTGGGATTTTGGGGAAAAAATGGGAATTTGGGGAAAAAATGGGGATTTGGGGAAAAAAAATGGGAATTTGGGGAAAAAAAATGGGAATTTGGGGAAAAAAAATGGGGATTTGGGGAAAAGAATTGGGTGTTTGGGGAAAAAAAATTGGGATTTTGGGGAAAAAAATGGGAATTTGGGGGAAAAAAATGGGAATTTGGGGGAAAATTGGGTGTTTTGGGGGAAAAAAATGGGAATTTGGTGGAAAAAATGTGATTTTGGGGAAAGAAATGGGATTTTGGGAAAAGAATTGGGTGTTTTGGGGAAAAAAAAAATGGGAATTTTGGGAGGAAAAATGGGAAATTTTTTGGGGAAAAATGGGATTTTGGGGAAAAAATGGGGATTTGGGGGAAAAAATTGGGTGTTTGGGGAAAAAAATTGGGATTTTGGGGAAAAAAATTGGGATTTTGGGGAAAAAAAATGGGATTTGGGGAAAAGAATTGGGAGTTTTGGGGAAAAAATGGGAATTTGGGGAAAAAAATAGGAATTGGGGAAAAAAAATGGGAATTTGGGGAAAAAAAATTGGGATTTTGGGAAAAAATTGGGTGTTTTGGGGAAAAAATTGGGTGTTTTGGGGAAAAAAATGGGAATTTGGGGAAAAGAATTGGGTGTTTTGGGGAAAAAAAAAAGGGATTTTGGGGGAGAAAATGGAGATTTTTCAGGGAGAAATGGGGATTTTGGGGAGAAAATTGGGTGTTTGGGGGAAAAAACGGGGATTTGGGGAAAAAAACCGGGAATTTTAGGGAAAAAATTGGGTGTTTAGGGAGAAAAAATGGGATTTTGGGGGAGAAAATTGGATTTTTTTGGGCAGAAAATGGGGATTTTGGGGAAAAAATAGGGTGTTTTGGGGAAAAAAATTGGGTGTTTTGGGGGGAAAAGTGGGATTTTGGGGGAGAAAATTTGGTTTTTTTGGGGCAGAAAATGGGGATTTATATGGGGAGGAATTGGGATTTTTGGGGGAAAATGGGGATTTTAGGGGGAAAAAAATGGGGATTTTCGGGGAAAAAAATTGGGATTTTGGAGGGGAGAAAATTTGGGGTTTAGGGAGAAAGAAAAGGAGATTTTGTGGGGAGAAAGGGGGATGTTTGGGGAAAAAAATGGGGATTTTTGGGGAAAAAAATGGGGATTTTTGGGGGAGAAAATCGATTTTTTTGGGGAAAAATGGGATTTTTGGGGGAGAAAATTGGATTTTTTTTGGGGGGGAAAATGGGCATTTGAGGAAGAATTTGGGGAATGAAAAAATTGGGGATTTTGGTGGGGAAAAATGGGATTTTTTTGGGGCAAAACCGGAGAATTTCACAGGGATCGACGAGGATTTTGGGAAAACATTAAGGTTTTTTTGGGGCAAATTGGGGAATTTTGGGAAATTCGGGATTTTTTGGGGGAATTTTGGGGTTTTTTTGGGGGAATTTTGGGGTTTTTTTGGGGGAATTTTGGGTAATTTTGGGTAATTTTTTGGGGTTTTTTTGGGGAATTTTTTGGGGTTTTTTGGGTAATTTTGGGTAATTTTTGGGGCAATTTTGGGTAATTTTTTGGGGAACTGAACTCACCTTCGCCCTTTGGGCTCCTGAGGAGCTGCGGCCGGAGTGGGGGAGGGGCTGGGGAGGGGGAGGGGCGATGACGTCATCACCACCCCATTGCGATGACGTCATCACCACCCATTCCCCCATGACGTCATCCCCATTTCCCCGATGACGTCACCACCCCCCCTCCCCGCCCCACCCCCCACCTCACCTGGGGGCTGCCGGGGTGGGGGAGGGGCGGCTGGCGGCCTCGGGAACCTGCGGGGGGGCGGGGCTCGGTCAGGGTGGGCGTGGCTTCCCCAAAAGGGGGCGTGGCTTCCCCAAACCCCGCCCACCATTCCCCAAAGGGGGCGTGGCCTCACCGTGGGCGTGTCCGGGGTGGGCGTGGCCTGCAGCCGGGGCGAGGAGGCGGAGCGGCGCACGGTGGGCGTGGCCTGGGCGGTTGGCCACGCCCCCAGCGAGCCCGAGCGGCACAGGGCGGGGGGAAGGGGGCGTGGCCTGGGCGGAGCTCCGCCCACCGCACCATATGGGGAGGGAGGGGAGGAGCCTCGGCGGGGGAGGGGGAGGGGGAGGGGCCGGGGGGGGAGGGGCGGAGGGGGGGGCTGGGAGAGAGAGAGAGAGAAATTGGGGATTTT
The DNA here is from genome assembly GCF_008360975.1 of Lichenostomus cassidix. Classification (NCBI taxonomy): domain Eukaryota; kingdom Metazoa; phylum Chordata; class Aves; order Passeriformes; family Meliphagidae; genus Lichenostomus; species Lichenostomus cassidix. The sequence goes on from NW_028147440.1 coordinate 194,761, forward strand.
CAGCCCAAAATTCACGTTTTTCACCCCAAAATTCAGGTTTTTTCACCCCAAAAGTCGCTTTTTCTAACCCCCAGAATTTCGATTTTTCCCACCCCAAAATTCACTTTTTCCACCCTGAAATTCACTTTTTTCACCCCAAAATCCACTTTTTTTCCACCCCGAAATTCCCAGTTTTCACCCCAAAATTCCAATTTTTTCCCCCAAAATTCCGACTTTTTCCACCCCGAAATTCCCATTTTTCACCCTGAAATTCCCACTTTTCCACCCCAAAATTCACTTTTTTCACTCCGAAATCCCAATTTCCTCCCCCAAAATCCCAATCTTTTTCCCTCCCAAAATCCCCATTTCTTTGTCCCAAAAATCCCACTTTTCCCCCCGAAATTCTCAATTTTTCCCTCCCAAATTCCCATTTTTTTACCCCAAAATTCCCATTTTTCCCCCACAAAGTCCCAATTTTTCCCCCAAGAACCCAAATTTTTCTCCCCAAAAATCCCAATTTTCCTTCCCCCAAAATCCCCAAATTTCCCCCCAAAAATCCCAAGTTTTCCCTTAAAAATCCCAATTTTCCCCCAAAAACCTTCAAAAAATCCCAATTCCAAAACCCCCAAATTTCCCCCAAAAATCTCAATTTTTCCCCAAAAAATCCCGATTTTCCCCCAAAAATCCCAAATTCCCCATTTTCTCCCCAAAATTTCCAAATTTTCCCCAAAAAATGCCCAAAAAATCCCAAATTTTCCCCCAAAAATCCCAATTTTGTCCCCAAAACATCCAAATTTCCCCAATTTTTTCCTGAATTTCCATTTTCCCCCTTAAAATCCCAAATTTCAAAATCCCAAATTTTCTCAAAAACTTCAAATTTTCCCTCAAATCCCAAATTTTCCTAATTTTTTCCCAAAATCCCAAATTTTCCCAAAATCCCAAATTTTTCTCTAAATTTTCAAAATCCCCAAAATATCCCAAATTTTTCCCCAAAATACCCAAAAAATCCCAAATTTTCCCCCAAAAACCCCAAATTTTCCCCAAAAAATCCCAAATTTCCCCCAAAAATCCCCAAAAAATCCCAAATTTTCCCCAAAAATCCCAAAAAAATCCCAAATTTTCCCCAAAAAAATCCCAAAAATCCCCCTAAAAATCCCAAATTTTCCCCAAAAAATCCCAAATTGCCCCAAATTTGGGATCGCTCACCCTCCTGCCCCTCCCCCTCGCTGTCGCTCTCCGCCCCTCCCCCACTGTGGCCGGGCGGGGGGAGGGGCGGCGGGAATCGCCCAACCCCCACCCTGTCCAGCGCCTGAGCCTGGAGGGCGAGAGAGAGCTTGTCCTTCGAGCTGCGGCGGGACACGGAGCTTCTGGGGAGAAAAAAGGGGATTTTGGTTAAAAAATGGAAAAAAAATGGTGATTTTGGGTGAAAAAATGGAGAAAATCGGTGAAAAAATGGAGATTTTAGGTGAAAAAATGGGGATTTTAGGGTGAAAAATGGGCCAGAAGGAGTTTGTCCTTGGAGCTGCGGCGGGACACGGAGGAGCTGGGGAGAAAAATTACAATTTTGGTTAAAAAATAATGATTTTAGAAAAAAAAATGGAGAAAATCAGTGAAAAAATGGAGAAAATCGGGCAAAAAATGGGGATTTTAGGGTTAAAAATGGGGATTTTGGGCCAAGGAGAGCTTCTCCTTGGAGCTGCGGCGGGACACGGAGGAGCTGGGGGGAAAAATGGGGATTTTGGTTAAAAAACAGAGAAAAAATGGGGAAAATCGGTGAAAAAATGGAGAAAATCGGTGAAAAAATGGAGATTTTAGGGGAAAAAATGGAGAAAAACAGGCAAAAAGTGGGGATTTGAGGGTGAAAAAAGAGAGCTTCTGGGGGGAAAAAAGGGAATTTTGCTTAAAATTTGGGGATTTGGGGAAAAAAATGGAGAAAAATGGTGAAAAAATGGAGAAAATCGGGGAAAAAATGGGGATTTTAGGTGAAAAAATGGGAATTTTAGGGTAAAAAATGGGCCAGAGAGAGTTTGTCCTTCGAGCTGCGGCGGGACACGGAGCTTCTGGGGGGAAAAAATGGGATTTTGGTTAAAATGGAGAAAAAATGGGGAAAAACGGTGAAAAAATGGAGAAAATCGGTGAAAAAATGGGGATTTTAGGGTAAAAATGGGGCAGAGAGAGCTTGTCCTTGGAGCTGCGGCGGGACACGGAGCTTCTGGGGGGAAAAAAGGGGATTTTGGTTAAAAAATGGAAAAAAAATTGTGATTTTGGGTGAAAAAATGGAGAAAATTGGTGAAAAAATGGGGATTTTAGGTGAAAAAATGGGGATTTTAGGGTAAAAAATGGGCCAGAGAGAGTTTGTCCTTGGAGCTGCGGCGGGAGACTGAGCTTCTGGGGGGAAAAAATACAATTTTGGTTAAAAATGATAATTTTAGGAAAAAAAATGGAGAAAATCGGTGAAAAAATGGAGAAAATTGGTGAAAAAATGGAGATTTTAGGGGAAAAAATGGGGATTTTGGGGTAAAAAATGGGGATTTTGGGGTTCCAAATGGCTCCAAATGGAGCTTCTGGGGGGAAAAATGGGATTTTGGTTAAAATTTGGGGATTTGGGGAAAAAAATGGAGAAAATTGGTGAAAAAATGGGAAAATGGGCAAAAATTGAGGAATTTGGAGTCAAAAATGGGGAAAATGATTGGGAGAAAAAATGGAGATTTTGGTTAAAAAATGGGGAAAAAGGGGGAAAAATGGGGATTTTAGCATAAAAATGGGTAATTTTGGGATTTTTATGGTTTTTTTGGGGCGTTTTTGGGGATTTTTGTTATTTTTTGGTGTCAATTTCAGGATTTTTGGATCAGGCTGATTTTCGAGGTTTTGTGGTGGATTTTGGGGTTAATTTTGGGTGGTTTTGGGGTTTTTTTGGGGATTTTCAGGGTGTTTTTTGGGCCAATTTTGGAGAATTTCTGTTCCATTTCAAGGTTTTTCAGATCAGGCTGATTTTGGGGTTTTTGGGTGGATTTTTGGGTCAGTTTCGGGTGATTTTTGGGGTATTTTGGGATTTTCGGGATGTTTTTTGTGTAAATTTGGGGATTTTTGGATCATGCTGGATTTCTGGGGTAATTTTGGGTGGTTTTTTTGGGTTAATTTCGGGGTTTTTTTGGGGTTTTTTGGGTATTTTTGGGTCATTTTTGGGGTTTTTTGGGTCAATTTCAGGATTTTCAGCTCAGGCTGTTTTTAGGGGTTTCTGGGGTGGATTTTTGGGGTAATTTTGGGTGTTTTAGGGGTTTTTTGGGTCATTTTTGGGGTTTTTTGGGTCAATTTCAAGGTTTTTCACCTCAGGCTGTTTTTTGGGGTTTCTGGGGTGGATTTTTGGGGTAATTTTGGGGTTTTTTGGGTAATTTTGGGTTGGTTTGGGCTGTTTTTTGGGTATTTTTGGGTCATTTTTGGGGTTTTTTGGTCAATTTCAGGGTTTTTCAGCTCAACCTGATTTTTGAGGTTTTCAGGGTGGATTTTTGGGGTATTTTGGGTGAATTTTGGGTGAATTTTGGGGTAATTTTGGGGTATTTTGGGGTATTTTGGGTTTTTTTGGGTTTTGGGTTTTTGTGTGTTTTGGGGTTTTGGGTGGTTTTTGGGTTTTTTTGGGGTTTTTGGGTGTTTTGGGTTTTTTGGGGTTTTTTGGGGTGTTTTGGGGTCTCACCGGCGGTGCTTCTCCCGCCGCGCTGCAGTTCCCATCGTGGTCCGCCGGGGGTGGGGGAGGGGCGGCGCTGAGCTCCTGCTGCCCTCGGAGCTGCAAGCGAAATTTGGGAAATTTGGGGAAATTTGGGGAAATTTGGGGTTTTTGGGGAATTTGGGGGAAATTTGGGGTTTTTGGGGAAAATTTGGGGTTCTTGGGGTGAAAATTTGGGGAAATTTTGGGTTTTTGGTGAAAATTTTGGGGTATTTTGGGGAAATTTGGGGTATTTTGGGGAATTTGGGGTATTTTGGGGTGAAAATTTGGGGTTTTGGGGGAGAAATTTGGGGTCCTAGATGTAAATTTGGGGAAATTTTGGGGTTTTTTGGGGAAAATTTGGGGTATTTTGGGGAACTTGGGGGAAATTTGGGGAGTTTTGGGGAATTTGGGGGAAATTGGGGTGAAAATTGGGGTCCTAGAGGGGAAATTTGGGAAGATTTTGGGGTTTTTTGGGGAAATTTGGGAAATTTTGGGAAAGTTTTGGGGAAATTTGGGCGAAATTTGGGAAGATTTGGGGGAATTTGGGGGAAATTTTGAGGAAATTTGGAGGAAATTTGGGAAATTTGGGGAAAATTTGGGGAAATTTGGGAAATTTTGGGGAGAATTTGGAGAAAATTTGGGGAAATTTGAGGAATTCAGGGAAATTTGGGGTAATTTGGGGAAATTTGGGGTTCTTGGGTGAAAATTTGGGGATTTTGGGGGAGAAATTTGGGAAAATTTGTGGAATTTGGGGGAAATTTGGGGTATTTTGGGGGAAATTTGGGGGTTATTTTTGGGGAAAATTTGGGGTTTTGGGGGAGAAATTTGGGGTCCTAGGAGGTGAAATTTGGGGAATTTGGGGATAATTTGGGGAATTTGGGGAAATTTGGGGGATCTTTGGGTGAAAATCTGGGGTCCTGGAGGGGAAATTTGGGGAGTTTTGGGGAAAATTTTGACTTTTTTGGGGGAAAATTTGGGCAATTTTGGGTTTTTTTGGGGACATTTGGGGAAATTGGCGATTTTTTTGGGAAATTTGGGGTTTTTGGGGGGAAATTTGGGGTTTTTGGGGGAAATCTAGGGTCTTGGGGGTGAAATTTGGGGAAAAATTGGGGTTTTTTTTTGGGAAATTTAGGTTTTTTTGAGAATTTTGGGGTCCTAGAGAGGAAATTTGGGGGAAATTTGGGTTTTTCTGGGGAAATTTGGGGTTTTTTGGGGAAATTTTGGGGTTTTGGGGGAAATTTGAGGTCATTGGGGTGAATTTTTGGGTGAATTTTGGGGTAAATTTTGGGGTAAATTTGGGATTTTTTGGGTCTCACGTGGTTCTGCTGTCGCTGCAGTTCTGAGATGAATTTTGGGTGAATTTTGGGGTAAATTTGGGGTTTTTTTGGGGTAAATTTGGGATTTTTTCTCTCACATGGTTCTGCCGTCTCTGCAGCTCCAGAGAGGATTTGGGGTGAATTTTGGGTGATTTTTGGGGTAAATTTTGGGGTAAATTTGGGTTTTTTTCTCTCACGTGGTTCTGCTGTTGCTGCAGCTCTGAGATGAATTTTGGGTGAATTTTTGGGGTTTATTTGGAGCAGTTTTTGGGATAAATTTGGGGATTTTTTAGGTCTCACATGGTTCTGCCGTCTCTGCAGTTCCAGAGAGGATTTTGGGGTGAATTTTGGGTGAATTTTTTGGGGGTTTTTTTGGGGTAAATTTAGGATTTTTTCTCTCACATGGTTCTGCCGTCGCTGCAGTTCTGAGATGAATTTTGGGTGAATTTTTTGGGTTTTTTGGAGGTTTTTTTTGGGGTAAATTTGGGATTTTTTCTCTCACGTGGTTCTGCCGTCTCTGCAGTTCTGAGATGAATTTTTGGGGTTTTTTGGGAGCAGTTTTTGGGGTGAATTTTGGGATTTTTGGGATTTTTTCTCTCACGTGGTTCTGCCGTCTCTGCAGTTCTGAGATGAATTTTTGGGGTTTTTTGGGAGCAGTTTTTGGGGTGAATTTGGGGATTTTTGGGGTTTTTTTCTCTCACGTGGTTCTGCTGTCGCTGCAGCTCTGAGATGAATTTTTGGGTGAATTTTGGGTGAATTTTTGGGGTAAATTTGGGGATTTTTTGGGGTAAATTTTGGGATTTTTTCTCTCACGTGGTTCTGCCGTCTCTGCAGTTCCAGAGAGGATTTTGGGGTGAATTTTGGGTGAATTTTTTGGGTTTTTTTGGAGGTTTTTTTGGGGTAAATTTGGGATTTTTTCTCTCACGTGGTTCTGCCGTCTCTGCAGCTCTGAGATGAATTTTTGGGTGAATTTTTGGGGTTTTTTGGGAGCAGTTTTTGGGGTAAATTTGGGGTTTTTTTGGGATTTTTTCTCTCACGTGGTTCTGCCGTCTCTGCAGTTCTTCCAGCAAAGGCAAAGTTTCTTCATCTGCCAAGTCACAGGGGAGCTGACCCTGAAAAACCCCAAAAAAACCCAAATTCACCCCAAAAACACCCCAAAATTCACCCCAAAAATACCCCAAAATCCACCCCAAAATTCAACCTGAAAAACCCCAAAAAACCCCAAAATTTACCCTGAAAAACCCCAAAAACACCCCAAAATTCACCCCAAAAAATCCCAAATTCACCCCAAAATTCACCCTGAAACCCAAAAATCAACACTGAAACCCCAAAATTCACCCCGAAAACCCAAAAATTCACCCTGAAAAACCCCCAAAATTCACCCTAAAACCCAAACCTAAGTAAAATTCACCCCCAAAATTCACCCTGAAAAACCCCAAAATTCACCCCAAAATTCACCCCAAAAACCCTGAAATTCACCCCAAAATTCACCCTGAAATTCACTCCAAAAAAACCCAAAATTCACCCCAAAATACCCTGTAAATTCACCCCCAAAAAAACCCCAAACCCCAAAATTCACCCCAAAAACACCCAAATTCACCCCAAAAATACCCCAAAATCCACCCCAAAAACCCCAAAAATACCCGAAAATTGACCCTTAAAATCCCAAAATTCACCCTGAAAAACCCCAAAAAACCCCAAAATTCACCCCAAAAATACCCCAAAATCCACCCCAAAATTCACCCCGAAATTCACCTCAAAATTCACCCCAAAAATCCCAAAATTCATCCCAAAACCACCCCAAAATTTACCCTAAAAATACCCAAAAAACCCCAAAATTCACCCCAAAAATACCCCAAAATCCACCCTAAAATTCACTTCAAATCCACCCCAAAAACCCCCAAAATTCACCCCAAAATCCACCACAAAAAAGCCCCAAAATCCACCCTAAAAACCACCGAAAAAACCCGAAATTCACCCCAAAAAATAAAAAATAATCCCCAAAAAATCCCAAAAAATCCCAAAAACCCAAAAACTTTCTAAAATCCCCCAAAAGTCCAGAAAAAAATTCCTCAAAAAAGTTTTTAAAAATCCTCAAAAAATTTTTAAAAATCCTAAAAAATTTTTTAAAAATTTAAAAAAAAAGAAAACCAATATTTTTAAAAAAATTAAAACAAAAATTAAAAAAAAAAAATTCCCAAAAAATTAAAAAAAAATTCCAGAAAAAATGCCAAAAATCCCTAAAAATCCCAAATCACCCAAATTTCTCCCCAAACCTCTCACCACATTATTTTGGGGGCTCATGTCACAGAGATGTTCTGCCAGCAGCCTGCAGGGACCCCAGAAACCCCAAAATTCCCAAAAAAACCCTAAAAAATGCCAAAAAAATTTTTAAAACCCCCAAAAATCCCAAAAATCCCCCCAAAAGTCCAGAAAAAAATCCCCCAATAATTTGTTTAAATCCCAAAAAATTAGAAAAAAAATTTTTTAAAAATTCAAAAAAAAAAATTGAAAAAAAATTCAAAAAGAATTCAAAAAAAATCAAAAAATTCAAAAAAATTCAAAAAAATCCCAAAAAATTCCAGAAAAATCCCAAAAAATCCCCAAAAATCCCAAAAAATCCCAAAATCCCCAAATCCCCAAACCCTCACCACATTATTTTGGGGGCTCATGTCACACAGATGTTCTGCCAGCAGCCTGCAGGACCCCAAAACCCCCAAAATCCCAAAAACCCCCCAAACCCAAAAATCCAGAAAAATCCCAAAAATCCCCCAAAATCCCGAAAAATCCCCCCAAAATTTTTTAAAATAAAAAATCTGAAAAAAAAAAAAAAAAAAAAAAATCAAAAAAAAAATCCAGAAAAATTCGAAAAAATTTAAAAAAAAATCAAAAAAAATTCAAAAAAAATTCAAAAAAAATCCCAAAAAATCCCCAAAAAATCCCCAAAAAAATCCCAAAAAATTCTCAAAAAAAAATCCCCAAAAATTCCCCAAATCCCCCCAAACCTCTCACCACATTATTTTGGGGGCTCATGTCACACAGATGTTCTGCCAGCAGCCTGCAGGGACCCCAAAAACCCCAAAATTCCCAAAAAAACCCTAAAAAATGCCAAAAAAATTTTTAAAACCCCCAAAAATCCCAAAAATCCCCCCAAAAGTCCAGAAAAAAATCCCCCAATAATTTGTTTAAATCCCAAAAAATTAGAAAATCAAAATCAGAAAACATGTGAAAAATTTGAAAAAATTTGAAAAAAAATTGAAAAAAATTCGAAAAAAATTCGAAAAAAATTCGGAAAAAATTCAAAAAAATTCAAAAAAAATCCCAAAAAATTCCAGAAAAAATCCCAAAAAATCCCAAAAAATTCCAAAAAAAATCCCAAAAAATCCCAAACCTCTCACCACATTATTCTGGGGGCTCATGTCACACAGATGTTCTGCCAGCAGCCTGCAGGCTTCCTCCACCCCCCAGTGAGCTGCGGCGTGCAGAGGAGTCCAACCGTCCTTGTCCCTCACGTTGGGGTCAAAGCCTGCCGCCAGCAGCAGCCTGGGCAGCCAAAAAATGAAAAAAATTAATTATTTTGGGGGAAAAGCCTTTTTATTCGGTGAAAATCCTTTTTATTTGGTGAAAATCCCATGAATTTTGGTGAAAATCCTATTAAAAATGGCTTTGGTTTGGTGAAAATCTCATTATTTCTGTTAAAATCCTATTAATTTTGGTGAAAATCTCATTATTTCTGTTAAAATCCTATTAAAAACCTCCTTGGTTTGGTGAAAATCCCAATAATTTCATCAAAATCCTGTTAACAACACCATGGGTTTGGTGAGATCCTAATGAATTCGTTAAAATCCTATTAATTTGGTTAAAATCCCATTAATTTCATTCACAATTCTATTAATTTGGGCTCCAACCGTCCTTGTCCCTCACGTTGGGGTCAAAGCCTGCCGCCAGCAGCAGCCTGGGCAGCCAAAACATAAAATAAATTAAATTATTTTGGGGGAAAATCCTTTTTATTCGGTGAAAATCCTTTTTATTTGGGGAAAATCCCATGAATTTTGGTGAAAATATAATTATTTTTGGTGAAAATCCCACGAGAAACGGCTTTGGTTTGGCGAAAATCTCATAATTTTGGTTAAAATCCCATTAAAAACCTCCTTGGTTTGGTGAAAATCCTTTTCATTTGGTGAAAATCCTTTTTATTTGATGAAAATATCATTATTTTTGGGGAAAATCCCATTATTTTGGGGAAAATCTCATTATTTTGGGGAAAATCCCATTATTTTGGGGAAAATATCATCATTTTTGGTGAAAATCCCATTGAAAAACGGCTTTGGTTTGGTGAAAATCTCATTATTTTGGTTAAAATCCTATTAAAAACCTCCTTGGTTTGGTGAAAATCCTTTTTATTTGGTGAAAATCCTTTTTATTTGGTGAAAATCTCATTATTTTTGGCGAAAATCCCACGAAAAACGGCTTTGGTTTGGCGAAAATCTCATAATTTTGGTTAAAATCCCATTAAAAAGTGCATTGGTTTAATAAAATCCCATTAATTTTGGGGGAAAATCCCATTAAAAACCTCCTTGGTTTGGTGAAAATTTCATTAATTTCATTAAAACCCCATTGGTTTGGTGAAAATCCCATGAATTTTGGGGAAAATCTCATTATTTTGGTGAAAATCTCATTATTTTTGGTGAAAATCCCATTAATTTAGGGAAAAATCCCATTAAAAACCTCCTTGGTTTGGTGAAAATCCCAATAATTTCATCAAAATCCTGTTAATAACACCATGGGTTTGGTGAGATCCTAATGAACTCGTTAAAATCCTATTAATTTGGTTAAAATCCTATTAATTTCATTAACAATCCCATTAATTTGGACTCCACTTTTCCTCCTTTTTCACCATTTTTCCTCATTTTTCGCTCCATTTTCCCCATTTTTTCACCGATTTTTCCCATTTTTTCCTGTTTTTTTCCCCAATTTCCATGTATTTACCTCATCACCTCGATGTACCCTTTGGCTGCAGCCACCTGCAGGATCCAAACCTCCCAAAATCTCAATTTTTCCTCATTTTTTCCCCATTTTTCTCCCGTTTTTCCCCATTTTTCACTCTAATTTCACCATTTTTCCACCGATTTTCACCATTTTTTCACCGATTTTTCCCATTTTTTCCCCATTTCTCCCCAAATTTCCCCACATTTTTACCTCATCACCTCGATGTACCCTTTGGCTGCAGCCACCTGCAGAGCTTGGTGACCTCAAACCCCCAAAATGCCCCAAATTTCCCCATTTTTCCTCGTTTTTTCCCCATTTTTCGCTCTATTTTCCCCATTTTTTCACCATTTTTTCCCATTTTTTCACCATTTCTCCCCAAATTTCCCCCCCAACTGACCTCATCACCTTGATGTACCGTTTGGCAGAGCTGAGTGACCCCAAACCCCCAAAACACCCCAAATTTCCCCATTTTTCGCTCTAATTTCCCCATTTTTTCACCGATTTTCCCCATTTTTTCACCGTTTTTTCCCATCTTTTCCCATTTCCCCACGTTTTTACCTCATGACCTCGATGTAGCCCTTGGCTGCAGCCACGTGCAGAGCTGAGTGACCCCAAATTTCCCCTTTTTTCCCCATTTTTCTCCATTTCTCACCCATTTTTCGCTCTAATTTCCCCATTTTTTCACCGATTTTCCCCATTTTTTCACCGATTTTCACCATTTTTTCACCGATTTTCACCATTTTTCCCATTTCCCCACATTTTTACCTCATGACCTCGATGTAGCCCTTGGCTGCAGCCACGTGCAGCGCGCTGGCCCCGGTGGCAGGGTGGGGACAGTCGCCGAGCTCTCCTGAGTCCAACCAGCTGAGAGTGTCCTGCAGCATTCGCTGCTCCTCGGCGCCTTTGGCCACGGCAATGTCCACTCCTGGGGGGACACAGAGTGACCTCAGCTGCACCTCAGCTCCTCACAAACTTTATCCCAAATTTGCCCCAATTTTTTCTGATTTTTCCCCAAATTTTCCCCGATTTTTCACAATTTTTTCACAATTTTTCCCCGATTTTTCTCTGATTTTTCCCAATTTTTTCCCAATTTTTCTCCAATTTTCCCCCATTTTTTCTCCAATTTTTTTCCCAATTTTTCCCCAATTTTCCCCCATTTTTCCCAATTTTTCCCCAATTTTTCCCCAATTTTTCCCCATTTTTTCTCCGAATTTTCCCCAATTTTTCTCCAATTTTTCCCAATTTTTCTCCCAATTTTCCCCCATTTTTCCCAATTTTTCTCCAATTTTTCCCCAAATTTTCCCCAATTTTTCCCAATTTTTCCCAATTTTTCTCCAATTTTTTCCCAATTTTCCCCGATTTTTCCCAATTTTTTCCCAATTTTTCTCCGATTTTTCCCAATTTTTTCCCAATTTTTCTCCATTTTTTTTCCATTTTTCCCCAATTTTTCTGCATTTTTCTCCCAATTTTTCCCAATTTTTTCTCCAATTTTTCCCCAACTTTTTCCCCAAATTTTTCTCAATTTTTCCCCAATTTTTCCCCATTTTTCTCCCAATTTTTCTCCCAATTTTTCTCCGATTTTTCTCAATTTTTCCCCAATTTTTCTCCATTTTTCCCCAATTTTTCCCCAATTTTTCTCCCCAATTTTCCCCCATTTTTCCCAATTTTTCCCAATTTTTCTCTGATTTTTCCCCAAATTTTCCCCGATTTTTCCCAATTTTTTCCAATTTTTTTCTGATTTTTCCCCAATTTTTCTCCCATTTTTTCCCAATTTTTTTCCAATTTTTCTCCATTTTTTCCCCATTTTTTCTCCATTTTTCTCCCCATTTTTTCCATTTTTTCCCCAATTTTTCCCCAATTTGCCCCGATTTTTCTCTGATTTTTCACAATTTTTTCCAATTTTTCCCCAATTTTCCCCCATTTTTCCCAATTTTTCCCAATTTTTCTCTGATTTTTCCCCCAATTTTCCCCGATTTTTCACAATTTTTTCACAATTTTTCCCCAATTTTTCCCAATTTTTTCTGATTTTTTTCTGATTTTTCCCCAATTTTTCTCTGATTTTTCCCAATTTTTTTACAATTTTTCTCTCATTTTTAACCAATTCTTCTCCATTTTTCTCCCCATTTTTCCCCCAATTTTCCCCCGATTTTTCCCAATTTTTCTCCAATTTTTCCCCAATTTTCCCCAATTTTTCCCAATTTTTTCTCAATTTTTTTCTGATTTTTCCCCAATTTTTTTCTATTTTTCCCAATTTTTTTACAATTTTTCTCTCATTTTTAACCAATTTTTCTCCATTTTTCTCCCTATTTTTTCCCCCAGTTTTTCCCTGATTTTTCCCAATTTTTTCACAATTTTTTCCAATTTTTCTCCATTTTTCCCCCAATTTTCCCCGATTTTTCACAATTTTTTCCCAATTTTTCCCCAATTTTTCCCTGATTTTTCCCAATTTTTTCCCAATTTTTCCCCATTTTTTCCCCAATTTTTCCCCATTTTTTCCCCATTTTTTCCAATTTTTTCCCCAATTTTTCCCCAATTTTCTCTCATTTTTCCCAATTTTTTCCCAATTTTTCTCCTATTTTCCCCAATTTTTCTCCATTTTTCTTCCAATTTTTCCCCAATTTTTCCCCAATTTTTCCCAATTTTTCTCCAAATTTTTCCAATTTTTTCCCAATTTTTCCCCATTTTTCCCCATTTTTCTCTGATTTTTCTCCCATTTTTTCCCCATTTTTCCCCATTTTTTCCCAATTTTTCCCCAATTTTTTTCTGATTTTTCCTGATTTTTTCCCCATTTTTTTCCGATTTTTCCCCAATTTTTTTCCAATTTTTCTCCAATTTTTCTCCAATTTTTCCCCAATTTTTCCCCATTTTTTCCCAATTTTCCCCAATTTTTCCCAAATTTTCTCCATATTTTCTCCAATTTTTCACCATTTTCTCTCACTTTTCCCCCAATTTTCCTCTTATTTTTCTCCAATTTTCCCCTGAAATTTTCCTCAATTTTCAATTTTTTCTCCAATTTCTCAAATTTTTTCCCCAATTTCCCATTTTTCCCCAATTTTCCCCAATTTCCAATTTCCCATTTTTCCCTCAATTTCCCATGATTTTTTCCCCAAAATTCCTCTTATTTTTCCCCAAAATTTTCCCTGATTTTCCCCAATTTTTCCCCAATTTTCCCCAAATTTTTCCCCAAAATTTTTCCCAATTTTCCCCAATTTTCCCCAAATTTTTCCCCAAAATTTTCCCCAATTTTCCCCAATTTTTCCCAATTTTTCCCTTTTTTTTCATTTTCTCCAATTTTTTCCCAAATTTTCCCTAATTTTTCCCTATTTTTTCCCAATTTTCCCCAAATTTTCCCCAATTTTCCCCAATTTTTCCCTGATCTTCCCCAATTTTTCCCTATTTCGCCCCAATTTAACTTTCCACCTCACAAGCTCCGCCCACCTTCACAAACCCCGCCCTCTCCCAAGCCCCGCCCACTCTGCCAAGCCCCGCCCACCGCATCTCCTCCATTGCAGTATCATTACCTCATCACAAGCCCCGCCCACCACCACAAACCACGCCCACCTCACCCCCTAGCTCCTCCCACTGCCCAAGCCCCGCCCACTCGCCAAGCCCCGCCCACTGCCCAAGCCCCGCCCACTCTCCAAGCCCCGCCCACCGCGTCTCTGCAGCTCCGCCCTCAGCAGCTCCTCCATCGCCTCATCCTCAGCCACCTCCAGGGGGAGCTCCAGGTCACTCGTCACCGCCGCGGGGTCGGCGCCGTGAGAGAGCAGGTACCTGAAATTGGGGAAATTTGGGGATTTTTGGGGTGTTTTTTGGGATTTTGGGGGAGTTTGGGGTGTTTTATGGGGAGTTTGGGGTGTTTTATGGGGAGTTTTGGGTTGGTTTTGGGGAGTTTGGGGTGTTTTATGGGGAGGTCATGGCAGTTTGCCACCTCCAGGGGGAGCTCCAGGTCACTCGTCACCGCCGCGGGGTCGGCGCCGTGAGAGAGAAGGTACCTGAATGGGGGAAATTTGGGGATTTTGGGGGTTTTTTGGGATTTTGGGGGAGTTTGGGGTGTTTTCTGTGGAGTTTGGGGTGTTTTATGGGGAGTTTTGGGGATTTTGGGGTGTTTCATGGGGAGGTCATGGCAGTTTGCCACCTCCAGGGGGAGCTCCAGGTCACTTGTCACCGCCGCGGGGTCGGCGCCGTGAGAGAGAAGGTACCTGAAATTGGGGACATTTGGGGATTTTGGGGGAGTTTGGGGTGTTTTGGGGATTTTAGGGTGTTTCATGGGGAGATCGGGGTGTTTGATGTGGGATTTGGGGGATTTTGGGGTGTTTTCTGGGCAGTTTGGGGTGGTTTTTGCCACCTCCAGGTCACTTGTCACTGCCGTGGGATTGGCGCCGTGAGAGAGAAGGTACCTGAATGGGGGAAATTTGGGGATTTGGGGGAAATTAGTGGATTTTGGGGTGTTTTGGGGTGTTTTATGGGGAGTTTGGGGTGTTTTATGGGGAGTTTTGGGTTTATTTTGGGGATTTTGGGGTGCTTTATGGGGAGGTCATGGCAGTTTGCCACCTCCAGGGGGAGCTCCAGGTCACTTGTCACCGCCGCGGGGTCGGCGCCGTGAGAGAGCAGGTACCTGAAATTGGGGAAATTTGGGGATTTTTGGGGAAATTTGGGATTTGGGGTGTTTTATGGCGAGTTTTGGGTTGGTTTTGGGCATTTTGGGGTGTTTCATGGGGAGGTCATGGCAGTTTGCCACCTCCAGGGGGAGCTCCAGGTCACTCGTCACCGCCGCGGGGTCGGCGCCGTGAGAGAGAAGGTACCTGAAATTGGGGAAATTCCTAAATTTTGGGGGAATTTTGGGGGGTTTTGGGGGAGTTTGGGGTGTTTTCTGTGGAGTTTGGGGTGTTTTCTGGGGAGTTTGGGGTGGTTTTTGCCACCTCCAGGTCACTCGTCACCACCGCGGGGTCAGCGCTGTGAGAGAGCAGGTACCTGGGAATTGGGAAATTCCTACATTTTGGGGGAATTTTGGGGATTTTGGGGTGTTTTATGGGGTTTGATGTGGAATTTGGGGTGTTTTATGTGGAGTTTTGGGTTGGTTTTGGGGCATTTTGGGGTGTTTTATGGGGAGTTTGGGGTGGTTTTTGTGGGGTTTGAGGTTGGTTTTGGTGGTTGGAATTTTGGGGTGTTTTTTGGGAATTTGGGGGATTTTGGGGGAATTTTGGGGGATTTTGGGAAAATCTGGGGGGTTTGGGGTGTTTTATGGGGAGTTTTGGGTGGTTTGCCACCTCCAGGTCACTCGTTAATTTTGGGTTAATTTTGGAATAATTTCAGTATATATCGAAGGATATTTTTATGATATTTTGGGGATATTTTTGGGATAATTTTGGATTAATTTTAGGATTTTTGGTATAGTTTTGGGGATATTTTCAGGATATTTTCAGGATATTTTGGGGATAATTTTGGGTTAATTTCAGGATATTTTGGTACATTTTTGGGGATATTTTTACGACAATTTCAGGATATTTTCAGGATATTTTGGGGATATTTTGGGAATATTTTTTACGATAATTTCAGGATATTTTAGGGATATTTTGGGGATATTTTAATGATATTTTTGGGGTATTTTCAGGATATTTTGGGGATATTTTTACGATATTTTCAGGATACTTTCAGTATATTTTTGTGATAATTTCAGGATATTTTCAGGATATTTTCCTGATATTTTCAGGATATTTTTACCATAATTTCAGGATATTTTGGGGATATTTTGGTGATAATTTCAGGATAAATTCAGGATATTTTGGTATATTTTTGGGGATATTTTTATGATAATTTCAGGATATTTTCAGGATATTTTTACGATAATTTCAGGATATTTTCAGGATATTTTTGTGATAATTTCAGGATATTTTCAGGCTATTTTTACCATAATTTCAGGATATTTTCAGGATATTTTCCCCATAATTTCAGGATATTTTGGGGACATTTTGGGGACATTTTGAGGACATTTCAGGTCACTCACTCAGCGATATTTCGGCTCCCACAGGCCGCAGCCACGTGCAGAGGCGTCCAGTGTGTTTTGAGATAATTTTAGGTTAATTTTGGTGATATTTTTATGATATTTTCAGGATATTTTGGGGATATTTTAGGGATATTTTTGGGATAATTTCAGGATATTTTGGGGATATTTTTGTGATAATTTCAGGATAAATTCAGGATATTTTGGTATATTTTTGGGATATTTTTGTGATAATTTCAGGATATTTCGAGGATATTTTTGTGATAATTTCAGGATAAATTCAGGATATTTTGGTATATTTTTGGGATATTTTTGTGATAATTTCAGGATATTTCGAGGATATTTTTACCATAATTTCAGGATATTTTGGGGATATTTTGGTGATAATTTCAGGATAAATTCAGGATATTTTGGTATATTTTTGGGGATATTTTTACAATAATTTCAGGATATTTTCATGATATTTTTGTGATAATTTCAGGATATTTTCAGGATATTTTCAGGATATTTTGGGGATAATTTCAGGACATTTTGGGGACATTTTGAGGACATTTCAGGTCACTCACTCAGCGATATTTCGGCTCCCACAGGCCGCAGCCACGTGCAGAGGCGTCCAGCCCTCGTTGTCAGCTTGGTTCACATCTGCTCCACTCTCCACCAGGAACTCAACAACCTCCATGTTGTCATCGATGCACGCCTGGGGACACCGGGGGGACATTGATGGGGACAGCATGGGGACATTGGGGACATTAATGGGGACAGTGGGGACAGCATTAGGGACATTAACGGGGACACTGGGGACATTGGGGACAGCACTGGGGACATTAATGGGGATATTGGGGACATTGGGGATAGCACTGTGGACAGCATTGGGACATCATGGGGACAGCATGGGGACATTGGGGGACATTAATGGGACATTGGGGACAGTGGGGACAGAATTGGGGACAGCAGGGACGTTGGGGACATTAATGGGGACAGTGGGGACAGCAGGGACAGCATTGGGGACATTAATGGGACATTAATGGGACATTATTGGGGACATTGGGGACATCATGGGGACAGCAGGGACAGCCCAGGGGACACCAGGGGACATTGGGGACATTAATGGGGACAGTGTTGGGGACATTGGGGACATTAATGGGACATTGGGGACAGCAGGGACAGTGCTGGGGACAGCAGGGACAGCAGGGACATTGGGGATATGGGGACCTTTGGGGACATTTTGGGGGATTTGGGGACATTTGGGTCACTCCGCTCCAAGCCACGCCCCCTCTGCTCAGACCTGTCAATCACTCAGAAACCACGCCCCCGCCCTAGCCCCTCCCACCGACGAAGCCACGCCCCTTCCCACCACATCCACCAATCAGATAACAGTCCTGGTGTCAGCGCTGGCCACGCCCCTTCACACCAAACCACGCCCACTCCAGCTGTCGCCCCGCCCTCTCCTCGCAAACCACGCCCACTTTCCCTTAGCCCCGCCCATTCCCTTAGCCCCGCCCACCTGGTGCAGCACGCTGATCCCATCGGCGTTAGCCCCGCCCATTGATCTAAGCCCCGCCCCTCTCCCTAGCCCCGCCCACCTGGTGCAGCGCGCTGATCCCGTCGGCGTTAGCCCCGCCCCCTGCTCTAAGCCCCGCCCCTCTATCCAAGCCCCGCCCACCTGGTGCAGCACGCTGATCCCGTCCGCGTTAGCCCCGCCCATTCCCTTAGCCCCGCCCACCTGGTGCAGCGCGCTGATCCCATCCGCGTTAGCCCCGCCCATTGCTCTAAGCCCCGCCCCCTGGTCTAAGCCCCGCCCACCTGGTGCAGCGCGCTGATCCCATCCGCGTTAGCCCCGCCCAGCAGCGCGCGCCCGCCGCCCTCGGGCGCCATCACCATGGCGCGCGCCTCCGCCAGCTCCGCGCCTGCGCACACCGCGCGGAACTCGGCCTGCCGCTCGAAGCGGACCCGGGCCGGCCGGGCGGGCCGCGCCGCGCCGCGGGGGGAGCGCCGAGCCGCCGCCGCCGCCTCCTCCTCCTCCTCCTCCTCCTCCTCCCAGCGCCTCAGCTGCTCCCGCCGCCGCTCCCGCGCCGCCGCCGCCGCCGCCGCCGCCGCCATGGCGGGGCTGAGGGCAGCGGCCGCCGCAGCGGGGCGGGACCGGAAGCGCGGGGGCGTGGTTGTCATGGCAACGACGCGGACAACGCGGAACGGCGGAGAAAAAAGGCGGGAAGAGAGGGAGAGTGCTGATTGGTTTATTGGGGGGTGATGTCATGGCGCGCGGGGCGCGGTGACGTCATGGGGGCGGGGTTACTTCCAGCGGCCTCCGACGCGGCCTTTGGCGACTTTTTTGCTGTGAGGGAGGAGAGGAAAATCGGGGAAAAATGAGGTAAAAATGAGCGAAAAGTTACCCTGAAATAGCCAAAAAATTAGTAAAAATTGTTCCGGAAAGGTCCCTGAAAATTCAGCTAAAAATCCTCAAAAAATCACCCAAAATCCCCACAGAAATCAGCCAAAAATCGGCCAAAAATGAGCTTAAAGTTACCCTAAAATAGCCCAAATATCGGCAAAAGACATCCCTTGAAAGCTCCTCAAGAAATCAGCCAAAAATCCCCACAGAAATCGACTTTTTTGCTGTGAGGGAAAATCGGGGAAAAATGAGGTAAAAATGAGCGAAAAGTTACCCTGAAATCCACCGAAAATTAGTAAAAAATATCCCGGAAAGCTCCCCGAGAAATTACCCAAAAATCCCCACAGAAATCGAGTTTTTTGCTGTGAGGGAGGAGAGGAAAAATCGGGGAAAAATGAGGTAAAAATGAGCGAAAAGTGACTCAAAAATACCCCAAATATTGGCTAAAAGTATCCCGGAAAGATCCGCGAAAAATCAGCCAAAAATCCCCACAGAAATCAGACAAAAATCGGCCAAAAACGAGCTAAAAGTTACCCCAAAATACCTCAAAAATTACTAAAAAACATCCCGGAAAGATCCTCGAGAAATTACCCAAAAATCCCCACAGAAATCGAGTTTTTTTGCTGTGAGGGAGGAGAGGAAAATCGGGCAAAAATGAGGTAAAAATGACCGAAAAGTCACTCAAAAATACCCCAAAAATGACCGAAAAGTTACCCAAAAATACCTCAAAAATTAAGGAAAAATATCCTGGAAAGATCCTCGAGAAATGAGTCAAAAATCTCCACAGAAATAGAGTTTTTTTGCTGTGAGGGGAGAGCGGGAATTAGCCAAAAATTGGCTGAAAATACCCCAAAAATGACCGAAAAGTTGCCAAAAAATAACTCAAAAATTAGGGGAAAAATATTCCGGAAAGATCCTCGAGAAATGAGCCAAAAATTCCCACAGAAATCCCAAAAAAATCACCCAGAATTTCCCGGAAAGCTCCCTGAAAATCCTCCGAGAGTTCCTGAAAAAATCACCTAAAAATCCCCAAAAATCACCTAAAAATCACCTAAAAATGCCCCAAAAATCACTCAGAAATGAGAGAAAAGTTACCCTAAAATACCTCAAAAATTAGTAAAAAATACCCGGGAAAGGTCCTCGAGAAATTAGCCAAAAATCAGCCAAAAAATCCCCAAATGTCATAGAAAAATCCCCTAAAAACTTCCCCAAAAATCACCCAAAAATTCCTGGAAAATCCCTAAAAAATCACCCCAAAAGTTCCAAAAAAAATCCCCAAAAAACACCCCAAAATCACCAAAAAATCACCCGAAAATCACTCAAAAAATCACCCGAAAATCCCCAAAAAATCTTCCAAAACCCAAAAAAATAACCCAAAAATTCCTGAAACGTCCCTAAAAAAAATCACCCAAAACCTCCCCAAAAAAATCCCCAAAAAACACCTAAAATCCCAAAAAACCATCCAAAAATCACCCAAATTCCCCCAAAAAATCCCCAAAATCCACATAAAAATCCAAAAAAAATCACCCAAAACCTCCCCAAAAAAATCCCCAAAAAACACCTAAAATCCCCAAAAATCATCCAAAAATCACCCAAATTCTCCCCCAAAAAATCCCCAAAAACATATAAAAATCCCCAAAAAATCACCCTAAACCCCAAAATAAATCACCCAAAAACCTCCAAAAAATCTCCCAAAAATCCCCAAAAATTCAACCCAAAATCCCCAAATAAATCACCCAAAAATCACCCCAAAAAAGACCCAAAACCTTCCCAAAAATCCTCAAAATCCCCCAAAACCCCAAAACCCCCTCACCCCCAAAAAATCACAAAGCCCAAACCCTAAAACACCTAAAATCTCCCAAAATCCCAAAAATCACCCAAAAATCCCCAAAATCTCCCAAAAAATCCCCAAAAAATCTCAAAAATCCCCAAAAAATCCCCAAAATCACCCAAAAAATCAAAAAAAATCCACCAAAATTCCCTCAAAATCACCCAAAATCCAAAAATTCCCCAAAAACCCTAAAAATCCTCAAAAAATCACCCAAAACCCCCAAATAAAAACCCAAAAATCCCAAAAAATCCCCCAAAAAACACTCCCAGCACCCCAAATCCCCAAATTTCCCCCAAAATTCCCCCAAAATTACAATTTCTGGGCGTGGCTGATCCGGTTGTAGAGCACATTGATCTGTGGGGAGAAAATGAAGATTAAACTGAGGAAAACCCCCAAATTTTGGGAATTTTTCACCCAAATTTTGGGATTTTAGGGTTTCTTGGGATCCCAAATTCCTGGATTTTGGGAATTTTGGGATTTTTTTGGGGTTTCTGCATGAAATCCTACCCAAAGTGGGAAGATTTTTGGGGATTTTTGGGTTATTTTGAGTTATTTTTTGAGGATTTTTGGGGTTTTTTTCCTTTTAAAGGATTCAGGATTCCAAATTTTGGGAATTTTGGGATATTTTTGGGGGAATTTTGGGATTTTTTGGGATTCTCACCTCAGTTTCTCCATGAAATTTCACTCAAATTTTGGGTATTTTTGGCTATTTTAGGTGATTTTTTGGGGATTTTTGGGTTTTTTAGGATCCTGAATGTGCAAATATGGGAAATTTTGGGATTTTTTTGGGAAATTTGGGGGAATTTTGGGATTTTTTTGGGATTCTCACCTCATATCTTTGCTTCCTCAGTTCCTCCATCAAATCAAACCCAAAATTTGAGTATTTTTGGCTATTTTAGGTGATTTTTTGGGGATTTTTGGGTTTTTTAGGATCCTGAATGTGCAAATATTGGAAATTTTGGGATTTTTTTGGGAATTTTGGGATTTTTTGGGATTCTCACCTCATATCTTTGCTTCCTCAGTTCCTCCATCAAATCTCACTCCAATTTTGGGTATTTTGGGCTATTTTAGGTGATTTTTTGGTGATTTTTTGGGGGATTTTTTTGGGATTTTTGGGTTTTTTGGGATCCTGAATCTCTGAATTTTGGAAAATTTTGGGATTTTTTTGGGAAATTTGGGATTTTTTGGGATTCTCACCTCATATCTTTGCCTCCTCCATCAAATTTCACTCCAATTTTGGGTATTTTTGGCTATTTTAGGTGATTTTTTTGGGGATTTTTTTGGGATTTTGGGTTTTTTGGGATCCTGACTCTCTGAATTTCGGGAATTTTGGGATTTTTTGGGGATTTTTTTGGATTTTTTGGGATTCTCACCTCATATCTTTGCTTCCTCAGCTTCTCCATCAAATCAAACTTCTCTGACTCCAACTGCTGAATCCAATCGTGGAGCTCCTGAGCCTTCGCCCTGGTTTGGGGAAATTTGGGAAATTTTGGGGTTTTTTGGGGAAATTTGGGGATTTTGGGGTCCCAGGGGAAGGTTGGGGTGGAATTTGGGAGATTTTAGGGGGAATTTTGGGGTTTTTCTGGTGGATTTTGGGGTTAATTTTGGGATTTTTGGTGCTAATTTTTGGATTTTTGAGTGATTTTTAGGGTGAATTTTGGGATTTTTGGGATGAATTTTGGGAAATTTTGAGTCTCAGGGTGGATTTTGAGTGATTTTGGGGTAAATTTTGGGGTTTTTGGGGTTCATTTTGGTGTTCATTTTGGGGTTTTTTGGGCTAAAATTTGGGATAAATGTGGAGATTATTTGGATGAACTTTGGTAAATTTTGGGGTTTTTTGGTGTAAATTTCAGGATTTTTTTGGGGTAAATTTTGGGATAAATTTGGAGATTTTTTGGGATAAATTTTGGGATTTTTTGGTGTAAATTTCAGGATTTTTTTGGGGTAAATTTTGGGATAAATTTGGAGATTTTTTGGGATAAATTTTGGGATTTTTGGTGTAAATTTCAGGATTTTTTTGGGGTAAACTTTGGGATAAATTTGCAGATTTTTGGGGTAAATTTTGGGGTAAATTTGGAGGTTTTTGGTGTCAATTTCAGGGTTTTTGGGATAAATTTCAGGGGTTTTTGGGGTTAATTTTGGGATTTTTAGGGTGAATTTTGTGTTAAATTTTGGGTTAATTTTGGGGTTTTTGGGGTAAATTTTGGGTTAAATTTTGGGGTAAATTTGGGATTTTTGGGGTAAATTTTGGGTTAATTTTGGGGTTTTTGGGGTAAATTTTGGGTTAAATTTTGGGTCAAATTTGGGATTTTTGGGGTTAATTTTGGGTTAAATTTTGGGTTAAATTTGGGATTTTTTAGGGATCAATTTGGGTTAAATTTGGGATTTTTAGGGTGAATTTTGCATTAAATTTAGGGTTAAATTTGGGATTTTTGGGGTAAATTTCAGGGCGAATTTTGCATTAAATTTAGGGTTAAATTTGGGGTTTTTGGGGTGAATTTTGGGTTAAATTTTGGGTTAAATTTGGGATTTTTAGGGCGAATTTTATGTTAAATTTTGGGTTAAATTTGGGATTTTTTAGGGATCAATTTGGGTTAAATTTGGGGATTTTTGGTGTAAATTTCAGGGTTAATTTTGGGTTAAATTTGGGATTTTGGGGTGAATTTTGGGTCAAATTTTGGGCTAAATTTAGGATTTTTGGGGTTTTTCTCTCACCTGAGCCCATCCTCCCTTAACCCTTCGATCTCCAGAGGTTTTCTCCTCTCAGCCAGAACTCTGAGCTTCATCTCCCTGCCGGTCTGCCGGCGACCCCGGCGCTGCTCCGCCTGGAAATTGGGGAAATTTGGGGCATTTTATAGGGTTTTGGGGTTTCTAGGATTTATGGGATTTTTCTGGGATTTTTTGGGATTTTTTTGGAATTTTTTCTTATTTTTTTTGAATTTTTTTTCGATTTTTTTTGGATTTTTATGAGATTTTTTTGGGGATTTTTATGAGATTTTTATGGGATTTTTTTTCAGATTCTTATGGGATTTTTCTGGGATTTCTGTAGGATTTTTCTGGGATTTTTCAGGGATTTGTTTTGGGTTTTTTTCTGGGATTTTTTGGGATTTTTGGGATCCTGAGTTTCATCTCCCTGCCGGTCTGCCGGCGACCCCGGCGCTGTTCCGCCTGGAAATTGGGGAAATTTGGGGCATTTTATAGGGTTTTGGGGTTTCTAGGATTTATAGGATTTTTCTGGGATTTTTCTGGAATTTTTTTGGAATTTTTTGGATTTTTTTTCGATTTTTTTTGGATTTTTTTTCGATTTTTTTTGGATTTTTTTTCGATTTTTTTGGGATTTTTTTCGATTTTTTTGGGGATTTTTATGTGATTTTTATGGGATTTTTTTCAGATTCTTAGATTTTCTGGGATTGAGGATTTTTCTTGGGATTTTTTTATTTTTGGGGATTTTTTGGGGATTTAAAAAAAATTTTTTTGGATTTTTATGGGATTTTTTGGGGATTTTTATGGGATTTTTTTTGGGATTTTTATGTGATTTTTTTTCAGATTCTTATGGGATTTTTTTGGGATTTTTTTGGGGATTTTTTCGATTTTTTGGGATTTTTTTAAGTTTTTTTGGCGATTTTTTATGGGATTTTTAGATTTTTAGGGATTTTTATGGGATTTTTTTCAGATTCTTATGGGATTTTTCTGGGATTTCTGTAGGATTTTTCTGGGATTTTTTGGGATTTTTTTTCGAATTTTTTTGGAATTTTTTTTCGCTTTTTTGGGGATTTTTAAAATTTTTTTTTTGGATTTTTATGGGATTTTTTGGGGAATTTTTATGTGATTTTTATGGGATTTTAATGGGATTTTTTTCAGATTCTTATGGGATTTTTCTGGGATTTCTGTAGGATTTCTGTGGAATTTTTATGAGATTTTTCTGGGATTTTTTTCCAATTATTTAAGATTTTTTTTATTATTTTTACAGCATTTTTTTGGGGATTTTTCAGTAATTTTTAGCGAATTTTTGGGGAATTTATGGAGGATTTTTATAGGATTTCTGTGGGATTTTTGGGGTTTCTATGGGATTTTTTTGGATATTTTTGTAGGATTTCTATGGGATTTCTATGGGATTTTTGGGTTTTCTATGGGATTTTTGGTTTTTAGGATTCTTATGGGGTTTTTATTGGGATTTCAGGATTTTTATGAGTGTTTTTAATGGGATTTTTATGGGATTTTTATGGGATTTTTAATGGGATTTCTATGGGATTTTCATGAGTGTTTTCAATGGGATTTTGATGGGATTTTTGCCATTTCTATGGCAATTTTGGGGTTTCTATAGCATTTTTTTAGTTTTTAGGATTCCTATGGGGTTTTTATTAGGATTTTAGGATTTTTATGGGTGTTTTTAATGGGATTTCTATGGGATTTTAATGGGATTTTTGCCATTTCTATAGGATTTCTACAGGATTTTTT
>NW_028147440.1:219927-240607 GCF_008360975.1 Lichenostomus cassidix
GGCTTAGCTAACGGGGCGGGGCTAACGCGGATGGGATCAGCGCGCTGCACCAGGTGGGCGGGGCTAAGGGAATGGGCGGGGCTAACGCGGATGGGATCAGCGCGCTGCATCAGGTGGGCGGGGCTAAGGGAATGGGCGGGGCTAATGGAAAGTGGGCGGGGTTTGCGAGGAGAGGGCGGAGCTACAGCTGGAGTGGGCGTGGTTTAGTGGGAAGGGGCGTGGCCAGCGCTGAAATCAAATCTGTTCTATGATTGGTGGATGTGGTGGGAAGGGGCGTGGCTTCGCCGGTGGGAGGGGCTAGGGCGGGGGCGTGGCTTCTGAGTGATTGACAGGTCTGAGCAGAGGGGGCGTGGCTTGGAGCGGAGTGACCCCAAATGTCCCCAAATCCCCCAAAATGTCCCCAAAATGTCCCCATATCCCCAATGTCCCCAGTGTCCCTGGTGTCCCCAGCACTGTCCCTGCTGTCCCCAATGTCCCCATTAATGTCCCCAATGTCCCCAATGCAGTCCCCTGCTGTCCCCATTAATGTCCACATGATGTCCCATTAATGTCCCCACTGTCCCCCCTGCTGTCCCCAGGCGTGCATCGATGACAACATGGAGGTTGTTGAGTTCCTGGTGGAGAGTGGAGCAGATGTGAACCAAGCTGACAACGAGGGCTGGACGCCTCTGCACGTGGCTGCGGCCTGTGGGAGCCGAAATATCGCTGAGTGAGTGACCTGAAATATCCCCAAAATATCCCCAAAATATCCTGAAATTATCACAAAAATATCCTGAAAATATCCTGAAATTATTGTAAAAATATCCCCAAAAATATACCAAAATATCCTGAAAATATCCCCAAAATATCCCAAAATATCCCCATGTGAACCAACCCGACAACGAGGGCTGGACGCCTCTGCACGTGGCTGTGGCCTGTGGGAGCCGAAATATCGCTGAGTGAGTGACCTGAAACAGCCCAAATTTATCCCAAAAATGTCCCCAAAATGTCCTAAAAATATCCTTTTCTGTTGGTGACAAAATATTGTAGAGTAAGAGACCCAAAAATACCCCAAAAATGCCCAAAAAACACAGAAAACACCCAAAAAAACCCCAACACCCCACAGAAAACACCCCAAACTCCCCTAAAACCACCCAAAACTAACCCCAAATTCCCCATGAAACACCCCAAAACACCCCAAACTCCTCCAAAACCCCCGAAAACACCCCAAATTTCCCCCAAAAATCCCAAATTCCCCCATTCAGGTGCCTGCTGTCTCACGGCACTGACCCCACGGTGGTGACAAGTGACCTGGAGGTGGCAAAAACCACCCCAAACTCCCCATAAAACACCCCAAAATCCACCAATACCAACCCCAATCTCCCCATAAAACACCCCAAAACTCTCCCAAAATCCCCCAAAAATCCCAAATTTCCCCAATTTCAGGTACCTGCTGTCACACGGCGCTGACAAACCACCCTGAACTGCCCAGAAAACACCCCAAAATGCCCCAAAATCCCCCAAAACCAACCCCAATCTCCCCATAAAACACCCCAAATCCCACATCAAACACTCCAAACTCCAACTGCTGAATCCAATCGTGGAGCTCCTGAGCTTTCGCCCTGGTTTGGGGAAATTTGGGAAATTTTGGGGTTTTTTGGGGAAATTTGGGGATTTTGGGGTCCCAGGGGAAGACTGGGGGGGAATTTGGGAGATTTTAGGGGGAATTTGGGGTTTTTTTGGTGGTGACTGAAATTGGGGAAATTTGGGATTTTTGGGGAAATTTAGGATTTTTGGGGTGTTTTCAGGTACCTTCTCTCTCACGGCGCCGACCCCGCGGCGGTGACGAGTGACCTGGAGCTCCCCCTGGAGGTGGCAAACTGCCATGACCTCCCCATGAAACACCCCAAAATCCCCAAAACTCCCCAGAAAAAACCCCAAATCCCACAGAAAACACCCCAAACTCCCCCAAAATCCGCAAATTTCCCCAAAAATCCCCAAATTTCCCCAATTTCAGGTACCTGCTGTCACACGGCGCTGACCCCGCGGCGGTGACGAGTGACCTGGAGCTCCCCCTGGAGGTGGCTGAGGATGAGGCGATGGAGGAGCTGCTGAGGGCGGAGCTGCAGAGACGCGGTGGGCGGGGCTTGGGCAGTGGGCGGGGCTTGGGAGAGTGGGCGGGGCTTGGCAGAGTGGGAGGAGCTTGAGGTGTGATGTGGGCAGGGCTTGTAACGGTGGGCGGGGCTTGTGATGCGGTAATGATACTGCAATGGAGGCGATGCGGTGGGCGGGGCTTGTGGAGTGGGCGGGGCTAGAGGGTGGGCGGGGCTTGGGGAGTGGGCGTGGTTTGTGATGTGGGCGGAGCTTGTGAGGTGGAAAGTTAAATTGGGGAAAATTGGGGCGAAATGGGGAGAAAAATGGGGGAATTTGGGGGAAAAATTGAGAAAAAATGGGGAAAAATGGGAAAAAAATGGGGGAAAATGGGAGAAAAATGGGGAAAATGGGGAAAAAAATAGGAAAAAAATTGGGAGAAAAATGGGGAAAAATGGGAAAAAATGGGGAAATTGGGGGAAAAATTTTGGGAAAATTGGGGGAATTAGGGGGAAAATTTGGGGGAAAATTGGGGGAAAAATGGAAAAAAATGGGGAAATTTGGGGGAAAACTATGGGAAAATTTTGGGGCAAATTGGGGAAAAATTGTGGGGAATTTGGGGGAAAATGGGTGAAAATTGGGAAAAAATTGGGAAAAATTGGGAGAAAAATAAGGAAAAATTGGGTAAAAATCAGAAAAATTGGGAAAAAATTGGTAAAATTCAGGGAAAATCAGAAAAAATTGGGGAAAAGTTGGGAGAAAAATGCAGAAAAAAATGGGTAAATATTAGAGAAAAATTGTGAAAAAAGTGGGAAAAAATTGGGAAAAATCACGGAAAAATCAGAGGAAAATTGGGGAAAAACTGGGAAAAAAGTCAGGAAAAATTGGGAGAAAAATGCAGAAAAATTGGGTAAAAATTAGAGAAAAATTGGGGAAAAAATGGGGGAAATTTGGGAAAAAATGGGGAAAAAACTGGGAGAAATTGGGGGGAAAAGCACAAAAATTGGGGGAAAATTGTGAAAAAATTGGGAAAAAAATGGGAAAAAATTGGGAAAAAAATGGGAAAAAATTGGGAAAAATCAGAGAAAAATTGGGAAAAATGGGGGAAAATTGGGGGAAAATTGGGAGAAAAATGCAGAAAAATTGGATAAAAATTGAGAAAAATCAGAGACAAATTGGGGGAAGATTGGGAGAAAAATGGAGAAAAATTGGGTAAAAATGAGAGAAAAATTGTAAAAAAATTGGGAAAAATTGGGAAAAATTGTGGAAAATTGGGGGAAAATTGGGACAAAAATTGGAAGAAAAATGGAGAAAAATTGGGTAAAAATTGAGAGGAAAATTGTAAAAAAATTGGGAAAAATCAGAGAAAAATTGGGAAAAAATTGTGAAAAATGGGGGAAAATTGTGGAAAAATTGGGAGAAAAATTGGGAGAAAAATGCAGAAAAAATGGATAAAAATTGAGAAAAATCCGAGACAAATTGGGGGAAAAATCAGAGAAAAATTGGGAAAAATTGGGTAAAAATTGAGAGAAAAATTGTAAAAAAATTGGGAAAAAGCAGAGAAAAATCGGGGAAAAATTGGGAAAAATGGGGGGAAATTGGGGAAAAATCGGGAGAAAAATGCAGAAAAATTGGATAAAAATTGAGAAAAATCCGAGACAAATTGGGGGAAAATTGGGGGAAAAATTGGGAAAAAATTGGGAGAAAAATGGAGAAAAATTGGTTAAAAATTGAGAGAAAAATTGTAAAAAAATTGGGAAAAATTGGGGAAAAATTGTGAAAAAATTGTGAAAAATCGGGGAAAATTTGGGGGAAAAATCAGAGAAAAATTGGAAAAATTGGGAAAAATGGGAGATTGGGGGAAAATAGAGAAAAATGGAGAAAAATTGGGTAAAAATTGAGAAAAATCAGAGACAAATTGGGGAAAAATTGGGGGAAAAATTGGAAAAAATTGGGAGAAAAATGCAGAAAAATTGGTTAAAAATGAAAGAAAAATTGTAAAAAAATTGGGAAAAATCAGAGAAAAATTGTGAAAAAATTGTGAAAAATCGGGGAAAATTGGGGAAAAAATCAGAGAAAAATTGGGAAAAATTGGGAAAAATGGGGGAAAATTTGGGGAAAAATCAGAGAAAAATTGTGAAAAATGGGGGAAAATTGGGAGAAAAATGCAGAAAAATTGGATAAAAATTGAGAAAAATCCGAGACAAATTGGGGGAAAATTGGGGAAAAATCAGAGAAAAATTGGGAAAAATGGGGGAAAATTGGGGGAAAAATTGGGGGAAAAATTGAAAAAAATGGGGAGAAAAATGGAGAAAAATTGGGAAAAAATTGAGAGAAAAATTGTAAAAAAATTGGGAAAAATCAGAGAAAAATCAGAAAAAATCAGAAAAAATTGGGGCAAATTTGGGATAAAGTTTGTGAAGAGCTGAGGTCACTCTGTGTCCCCCCAGGAGTGGACATTGCCGTGGCCAAAGGCGCCGAGGAGCAGCGAATGCTGCAGGACACTCTCAGCTGGTTGGACTCAGGAGAGCTCGGCGACTGTCCCCACCCTGCCACCGGGGCCAGCGCGCTGCACGTGGCTGCAGCCAAAGGGTACATCGAGGTCATGAGGTAAATACATGGAAATTGGGGAGAAATGGGGAAAAAATGGGGAAAATCGGTGAAAAAATGGGGAAAATCGGTGAAAAAATGGGGAAATTAGAGTGAAAAATGGGTGAGAAATGGAGAAAAATGGGGAAAAAAGGGGAAATTTGGGGTCACTCAGTTCTGCAGGTGGCTGCAGCCAAAGGGTATATCGAGGTCATGAGGTCAGTTTGGGGGGAAAACGTGGAAAAACGGGAAAAAATGGTGAAAAAATGGGAAAAAATGGTGAAAAAATGGTGAAAATCGGTGAAAAAATGGGGAAAATAGAGCAAAAAATGGGGAAAAAATGGAGGAAAAATGGGGATTTTGGGAGGTTTGGGAGGTGCTGAGGTCAGTTTGGGGTGAAAAAATGGGAAAATGGCAAAAAACTTGGAGAGAAACAGTGAAAAAATGGGGAAAATGAGGAAAAAAATCGGGAAAAGTGGGGAAAAAATGGGGAAAATTTGGGGGAAATAAAGCAAAAAATGGGGAAATTTGGGGGAAAATGCGGAAATTTGGGATTTTCACCAAGCAAAGGAGGTTTTTAATAGGATTTTCACCAAAATAATGGGATTTTAATAGGATTTCAATGAAATTATTGGGATTTTCACCAAACCAAAGGAGGTTTTTAATGGGATTTTCCCCAAAATTAATGGGATTTTAACAGAAATAATGAGATTTTAACAGAAATAATGAGATTTTCCCCAAAATTAATGGGATTTTCACCAAAAATAATGAGATTTTCACCAAATAAAAAGGATTTTCACCAAACCAAGGAGATTTTTAATGGGATTTTTCACCAAAATTAATGGGATTTTATTAAACCAATGCAGTTTTCAATAGGATTTTAACCAAAATGATGATATTTTCACCAAACCAAAGCCGTTTCTCATGGGATTTTCACCAAAAATGATGATATTTTCACCAAAATTCATGGGATTTTCACCAAATAAAAAGGATTTTCACCGAATAAAAAGGATTTTGCCCCAAAATAATGAATTTATTTTAATTTTTGGCTGCCCAGGCTGCTGCTGGCGGCAGGCTTTGACCCCAACGTGAGGGACAAGGACGGTTGGACTCCTCTGCACGCCGCAGCTCACTGGGGGGTGGAGGAAGCCTGCAGGCTGCTGGCAGAACATCTCTGTGACATGAGCCCCCAGAATAATGTGGTGAGGGGTTTGGGGGGATTTGGGATTTTTTGGGATTTTTTTTGGAATTTTTTGGGATTTTTTGGGGATTTTTTGGGATTTTTGGGGATTTTTTTCGAATTTTTTTCGAATTTTTTCCGAATTTTTTTCGAATTTTTTTCGGATTTTTTTCAATTTTTTTTCAAATTTTTTCTGGATTTTTTGGGATTTTTTTCCGAATTTTTTTTATATTTTAAAAAATTGGGGGGATTTTTTTCTGGACTTTTGGGGGATTTTTGGGATTTTTGGGGGTTTTAAAAATTTTTTTGGCATTTTTCAGGGTTTTTTGGGGATTTTGGGGTTTCTGGGGTCCCTGCAGGCTGCTGGCAGAACATCTGTGTGACATGAGCCCCCAAAATAATGTGGTGAGAGGTTTGGGGAGATTTGGGTGATTTATTTTTAGGGATTTTTGGGATTTTTTTGGAATTTTTTTTGAATTTTTTGGAATTTTTTTTTTTTAATTTTTCTAATTTTTCTGGATTTTTAAAATTTTTTTTCGATTTTTTGGATTTTAAAAAATTTGGAGGGATTTTTTCTGGATTTTTGGGGATTTTTTTCTGGATTTTTGGGGGTTTTTTTGGGATTTTTTGGGCATTTTTTTGGGTTTTTTGGGGATTTGGGGGTTTTGGGGTCCCTGCAGGCTGCTGGCAGAACATCTGTGTGACATGAGCCCCCAGAATAATGTGGTGAGAGATTTGGGGAGAAATTTGGGTGATTTGGGATTTTTAGGGATTTTTTGGGGATTTTTTGGGGATTTTTTGGGATTTTTTTTGAAATTTTTTAATTTTTTCGAATTTTTTCGATTTTTTGAATTTTTTTGGATTTTTTCGAATTTTTGGATTTTAAAAATTTTGGGGATTTTTCTGATTTTGGGGGATTTTTTGGGGAGATTTTTGGGATTTTTTGGGATTTTTTAAATTTTTGGGATTTTTAAAAATTTTTGGGGATTTTTAAATTTTTTTTTGGATTTTTTTTTTATTTTTCTGATATTTGGGGATTTTTGGGATTTTTTTATTTTCTGGGATTTGAAAGAAAAAAATTTAAGTTTTTGGGTTTAAAATTTTTTTGTTATTATTTTTAAAATTCTTTTGATTTTTTTTTAAAAAAAATTTTCATATTTTTAAAAATCTTTTGAGGATTTTTTCTGGATTTTTTGGGGTTTTCTTTCTGGATTCTTTGGGGGACTTTTTCTTTTTTGGGATTTTTGGGGATTTTTTGGGGATTATTTTTTATTTTTTGGGGTGAATTTCGGGTTTTTTGGGTGGTTTTTAGGGTGGATTTTGGGGATTTTTTTGGATTTTGGGGTGAATTTTGGGGGTTTTTGGGGTGGATTTGAAGTGAATTTTAGGGTGGATTTTGGGGTGAATTTGGGGTGAATTTTGGGGTTTTTTTGGGTATTTTTGGGGTGAATTTTTGGGTTTTTTTGGGTATTTTTAGGGTAAATTTTGGGGTGGTTTTGGGATGAATTTTGGGATTTTTGGGGTGAATTTTGAGGTGAATTTCGGGGTGAATTTTGGGGTGGATTTTGGGGTATTTTTGGGGTGAATTTTGGGGTTTTTTGGGGTTTTTCAGGGTGAATTTTGGGATTTTAAGGGTCAATTTTCGGGTATTTTTGGGGTTTTTGGGGTGGATTTTGGGGTATTTTTGGGGTGAATTTTGGGGTGTTTTTGGGGTTTTTCAGGTGAATTTTGGGGTGAATTTTGGGGTTTTTTGGGGTTTTTCAGGGTCAGCTCCCCTGTGACTTGGCAGATGAAGAAACTTTGCCTTTGCTGGAAGAACTGCAGAGACGACAGAACCACGTGAGAGAAAAAATCCCAAATTTACCCCAAAAAAAACCTCCAAAAAACCCAAAAAATTCACCCAAAATTCACCCCAAAATCCTCTCTGGAGCTGCAGCGACGGCAGAACCATGTGAGATAAAAAAAACCCAAAATTTACCCCAAAATTTACCCCAAAAATCACCTAAAAATTCATCTCAGAACTGCAGCGACGGCAGAACCACGTGAGAGAAAAAATCCCAAAAATCCCAAAATTCACCCCAAAATTTACCCCAAAAAAACCCCAAAAATTCATCTCAGAGCTGCAGCAACAGCAGAACCACGTGAGAGAAAAAAATCCCAAATTTACCCCAAAAATCACCCGAAAATTCACCCCAAAGAACTCAAATTTCAACCCCAGGACCCCAAATTCCCCCAAAAACCCCAATTTTTCCCCAAATTTTCACCCCAAGACCCAAAATTTTCCCCAAAATACCCCAAATTTCCCCAAAAAACCCCTCAAAATTTACCCAAAAACCTCCAAATTTTCCCTCTCAGACCCCAAATTTCAAAAAAAAACCCCAAATTTTCCCCAAATTTGCCCCTCAAGACCCCAGATTTCCCCCAAATTCCTCAAATTTCTCCTCCAAAACCCCAAATTTCCCCAAATTTTCCCCAAAAAACCCCAAAATCTTCCCAAATTTCCCCCAAATTCCCCAAAATTTCCCCCAAATTTCCCCAAAATTCCCAAATTTCCCCTCTAGGACCCCAAATTTTCATTCCAACACCCCAAATTTCCCCCAAATTCCCCAAAAACCCCAAATTTTCCCCCAAAAAACCCAAAATTTCCCCAAATTTTCTCCAAATTTCCTCTCCAGGACCCCAAATTTTCACCCCAAATTTCCCCCAATTTCCCCAAAATACCCCAAATTTCCCCAAAACTCCCCAAATTCCCCTAAGTTCCTCCAAATTTCCCCAAATTTTCTCCAAATTTCCCCAAAATTTCCCAAATTTCCTCCAAATTTTCCCCAAATTTCCCCAAAATTTCCCAAATTTCCTCCAAATTTCCTCCAAATTTCCCCCAAATTTCCCCAAAATTTCTCAAATTTCCCCAAAAAACCCCAAAATCTTCCCAAATTTCCCCTCTAGAACCCCAATTTTCACCCCAATTTCCCCCCAATTCCCCAAAACTCCCCAAATTTCCCCAAAATTTCCCCAAAAACCCCAAATTTCCCCAAATTTCCCCAAATTTCTCTTGCAGCTCCGAGGGCAGCAGGAGCTCAGCGCCGCCCCTCCCCCACCCCCGGCGGACCACGATGGGAACTGCAGCGCGGCGGGGGGAGGGAAGCACCGCCGGTGAGACCCCAAAACACCCCAAAATTCACCCAAAATACCCCAAAATAACCCAAAAATCCACCCTGAAAACCCCCAAAAATAGCCTGAGCTGAAAAACCCTGAAATTGACCCAAAAAAACCCAAAAATGACCCAAAAATACCCAAAAAACAGCCCAAAACCAACCCAAAATTACCCAAAAAAACCCAAAATTACCCCAAAAATCCACCCCAGAAACCCCAAAAACAGCCTGAGCTGAAAAACCCTGAAATTGACCCAAAAAAACCCAAAATACCCCAAAATACCCCAAAATTCACCCAAAATTCACCCAAAATACCCCAAAAATCCACCCTGAAAACCCCAGAAAACAGCCTGAGCTGAAAAACCCTGAAATTGACCCAAAAAACCCCAAAAATGATGCAAAAATACCCAAAAAACACCCCAAAACCAACCCAAAATTACCCAAAAAACCCCAAAATTACCCCAAAAATCCACCCCAGAAACCCCAAAAAACAGCCTGAGCTGAAAAACCCTGAGATTGACCCAAAAAACCCCAAAAATTGGCCCAAAAACACCCCAAAAAACCCCAAAATTAGCCCAAAATACCCCAAAATTAACCCAAAATACCCCAAAATACCCCAAAAATCCATCCTGAAAACCCATAAAACAGCCTGAGCTGAAAAACCCTGAGACTGACCCAAAAAACATCCCCAAAAATCTCCAAAATACCCCAAAACCACCAGTTTTTTCCCCAAATTTTAACCAAAATCCCATTTTTTTCCCCCCAGAAGCTCCATTTGGAGTCATTTGGAACGCCAAAATCCCCATTTTTTCACCCAAAATCCCCATTTTTTCTCTATTTTAACCAAAATTATATTTTTTTCCCCAGAAACTCTCAGTTTTCACCCTAAAATCCTCATTTTTTGCCTGTTTTTCTCCATTTTTCCCCCTAAATTCCCCATTTTTTCCCCTAAAATCCCCATTTTTTCACCGATTTTCACCATTTTTTCACTGTTTTTCCCCATTTTTTAAGCCAAATTGTATTTTTTTCCCCAGAAACTCTCAGTTTTCACCCTAAGATCCTCTTTTTTTGCCCATTTTTCTCCATTTTTGACCCTAAAATATCCATTTTTTCCCCTAAAATCCCCATTTTTTGCCCGATTTTCCCCATTTTTTCACCGATTCTCTCAGTTTTTTTTTCTAAAATCATTATTTTTTAACCAAAATCCCCTTTTTTCCCCCCAGCTCCTCAGTCTCTCGCCGCAGCTCGAAGGACAAACTCTCTCTGCCCCATTTTTTACCCTAAAATTCCCATTTTTTCCCCGATTTTCTCCATTTTTTCACCATTTTTCTCCATTTTTTTTCCCAAATCCCCAAATTTTAAGCAAAATTCCCTTTTTTTCCCCCAGAAACTCTCTTTTTTCACCCTCAAATCCTCACTTTTTGCCTGTTTTTCTCCATTTTTTCCCCTAAAATCCCCATTTTTTCACCGATTTTCTCCATTTTTTCACCCAAAATCACCATTTTTTTTCCATTTTTTAACCAAAATCCCCTTTTTTCTCCCCAGCTCCTCCGTGTCCCGCCGCAGCTCCAAGGACAAGCTCTCTCTCGCCCTCCAAGCTCAGGCGCTGGACAGGGTGGGGGTTGGGCGATTCCCGCCGCCCCTCCCCCCGCCCGGCCACAGTGGGGGAGGGGCGGAGAGCGACAGCGAGGGGGAGGGGCAGGAGGGTGAGCGATCCCAAATTTGGGGGGATTTGGGGTTTTGGGGAAAATTGGGGATTTTGGGGGTTTTTTGGGGGAAAATTTGGGGTTTTTTGGGGAAAATTTGGGATTTTTTGGAGGAAATTGGGATTTTTTGGGGGATTTTTTGATTTTTTGGGGAAAATTTGAGGGAATTTGGGATTTTTTGGGGAATTTTGAGGGAAATTTGGGATTTTTGGGGGAATTTTGAGGGAAATTTGGGATTTTTGGGGAAAATTTGGGGTTTTGGGGAAAATTTGGGATTTTCTGGGAAAATTTGGGATTTTGGGGGGAATTTGGGATTTTTGGGGGATTTTGGGGGAAAATTTGGGAGTTTTTGGGGAAAATTTGGGGTTTTTTGGGGAAAATTTGGGGATATTTTGGGGAAAAAATTGGGATTTTTAGGGGGATTTTTGGGATTTTTTGGTGAAAATTTGAGGGAATTTGGGGATTTTTGGGATTTTTTTGGATTTTTTGGGGGAAAATTTGGGGTTTTTTGGGGATTTTGGGGAAAAATTTGGGATATTTTGGGATTTTGGGGGAAATTTTGGGGATTTTTTGGGGGAAAATTGGGATTTTTTGGGGGAAAATTTGGGATTTTTTTGAAAAATTTGGGATTTTGGGGAAATTTGGGAGTTTTGGGGAAAATTTGGGGATTTTGGGGGAAAATTTGGGATTTTTGGGGATTTTTGGGGGAAATTTGGGGAAAATTTGGGATTTTTTGGGGAAAATTGGGATTTTTCAAGGGAAAAATTCAGATTTTTGGAGGAAATTTGGAAGTTTTGGGGGGAAAATGGGGAATTTGGGATTTTTTTGGGTAAAATTTGGGGATTTTGGAGTGAAAATTTAGATTTTTTTTAAGGAAAAAATTGAGATTTTTGGGGGAAAATTGGGATTTTGGGGAAGAAATGTTGGGGAATTTGAAGGGGGAAAAGTTGGGGGAAAATTTGGGATTTTTTTGGGGGGAAATATTGGGGGATTTGGGGGGAAAAATTATTGGGATTTTGGGGGAAATTTGGGGATTTTGGTGGAGGAAATATTGGGATTTTTGGTGGGGAAAAAATGGGAATTTTGGGGTTGGAAAAAACCAGATTTTTCAGGTGGAAAATTGGGAATTTCGGGGTGGAAAAAAAAGTGAATTTCAGGGAGGGAAATTGGGAATTTTGGGGTGTAAAATTGGGATTTTTGGGGTGGAAAAAATCAGATTTTTGGGGTGAAAAAAAAGTGAATTTTGGGTTGAAAAAAATGGGAACTTTGGGGGTTAGAAAAAGTGAATTTTGGGGAAAAAATGGGAATTTTGGGGCGGAAAATTGGGATTTTCAGGGTGAAAAATGGGAATTTCAGGGTGGAAAAAAGTGGATTTCGGGGTGGAAAATTGGGATTTTTGGGGTGGAAAAAATCAGATTTTTGGGGTGGAAAAAAGAGGAATTTTGGGGGGAAAAATGGGAATTTCGGGGTGGAAAATTGGGATTCTGGGGTGAAAAATGGGAATTTCAGGGTGGAAAAAAATGGATTTCAGGGTGGAAAATTGGGATTTTTGGGGTGAAAAAATCAGATTTTTGGGGTGGAAAAAACAGGAATTTTGGGGGGAAAAAATGGGAACTTTGGGGGGAAAAATGGGAATTTCAGGGTGGAAAACTGGGATTTTTGGGGGTGAAAAAAAGTGAATTTTGGGGTGGAAAGAGTGGGATCTTTGGGGTGGAAAAACCAGGAATTTTGGGGTGAAAAATGGGAATTTTGGGGTGGAAAAAGTCGGAATTTTGGGGGAAAAAATGGGAATTTTGGGGTGAAAAAAGTGAATTTCAGGGTGGAAAAACGTGGATTTTGGGGGAAAAAAAATGGGAATTTTGGGGTGAAAAAAGTGAATTTCAGGGTGGAAAACTGGGATTTTTGGGGTGGGAAAAACCGAAATTCTGGGGGTTAGAAAAAGCGACTTTTGGGGTGAAAAAACCTGAATTTTGGGGTGAAAAAAAGTGAATTTTGGGCTGAAAAACGTTAATTTTGGGCTGAAAATCCCCAATTTCTCTCTCCCAGCCCTCCGCCCCTCCCCCGCCGGCCCCTCCCCCCCTCCCCGCCGAGGCTCCTCCTCCCCTCCATATATGGTGCGGTGGGCGGAGCTCCGCCCAGGCCACGCCCCCTCCCGCCCGCCCTGTGCCGCTCGGGCTCGCTGGGGGCGTGGCCAACCGCCCAGGCCACGCCCACCGTGCGCCGCTCCGCCTCCTCGCCCCGGCTGCAGGCCACGCCCACCCCGGACACGCCCACGGTGAGGCCACGCCCCCTTTGGGGATTGTGGGCGGGGTTTGGGGAAGCCACGCCCCCTTTTGGGGAAGCCACGCCCACCCTGACCCAGCCCCGCCCCCCGCAGGTTCCCGAGGCCGCCAGCCGCCCCTCCCCCACCCCGGCAGCCCCCAGGTGAGGTGGGGGAGGGGCGGGGAGGGGGTGGTGACGTCATCGGGGAAAGGGGGATGACGTCATGGGGAAATGGGTGGTGATGACGTCATGGCAAAGGGGTAGTGATGACGTCATCGCCCCTCCCCCTCCCCAGCCCCTCCCCCACTCCGGCCGCAGCTCCTCAGGAGCCCAAAGGGCGAAGGTGAGTTCAGTTCCCCAAAAAATTACCCAAAAAACCCCAAAAAATTACCCAAAATTACCCAAAAAACCCCAAAAAATTACCCAAAAAAACCCCAAAAAATTACCCAAAATTACCCAAAATTTCCCCAAAAAAACCCCAAAATTCCCCCAAATAAACCCCAAAATTCCCCCAAAAAATCCCGAATTTCCCAAAATTCCCCAATTTGCCCCAAAAAAACCTTAATGTTTTCCCAAAATCCTCGTCGATCC
The DNA here is from genome assembly GCF_008360975.1 of Lichenostomus cassidix. NCBI lineage: Eukaryota > Metazoa > Chordata > Aves > Passeriformes > Meliphagidae > Lichenostomus > Lichenostomus cassidix. The sequence goes on from NW_028147440.1 coordinate 233,478, forward strand.
TCGTGAAATTCTCCGGTTTTGCCCCAAAAAAATCCCGTTTTCCTCACCAAAATCCCCAATTTTTTCATTCCCCAAATTCTTCCTCAAATGCCCATTTTCCCCCCCAAAAAAAATCCAATTTTCTCCCCCAAAAAAATCCAATTTTCTCCCCCAAAAATCCCCATGTTTTTCCCCAAACATCCCCATTTCTCCCCACAAAATCTCCTTTTCTTTCTCCCTAAACCCCAAATTTTCTCCCCTCCAAAATCCCAATTTTTTTCCCCGAAAATCCCCATTTTTTTCACCCTAAAATCCCCATTTTCCCCCAAAAAAAATCCCATTTTCCCCCCAAAAAATCCCAATTCCTCCCCATATAAATCCCCATTTTCTGCCCCAAAAAACCCCAATTTTCTCCCCAAAATCCCATTTTTCCCCCAAACACCCAATTTTTTCCCCAAAATCCCCATTTTCTGCCCCAAAAAAACCCCAATTTTCTCCCCCAAAATCCCATTTTTTCCCCAAAACACCCAATTTTTTCCCCCAAATTCCCATTTTTTTCCCCAAATTCCCATTTTTTTCCCCAAAATCCCAATTTTTTTCCCCAAAATCCCATTTTTTTTCCCCAAAATCCCAATTTTTTTCCCCAAATTCCCATTTTTTTTCCCCAAATTCCCATTTTTTTCCCCAAACACCCAATTTTTTCCCCAAATTCCCATTTTTTCCCCGAATTCCCATTTTTCCCCAATCCCCAGACCGTTCCAGCCTCCAGCTCGGGATGAGGAATCAGAATCTCAACGCAAAGCCAGAAGTCGCTTGATGCGTCAGGCCAGGAGAGCAACACAGGTGGGACCTGAAATCACCCAAAATTACCCCAAAAATAGCCAAAATCACCCGAAATTACCCCAAAAACACCTGAAATTACCCCAAAATCACCTGAAATCATCCAAAATCGACCCAAAAACACCTGAAATCACCTGAAATTACCCCAAAATTGACCAAAATCACCCGAAGTTAACCCAAAATCACCTGAAATCACCCAAAATCAACCCAAAAATAGCCAAAATCAACTGAAATCACCCGAAATCCACCCAAAAACACCTGAAATCACCCGAAATTACCCTGAAATCACCTGAAATCGACCCAAAAATAGCCAAAATCACCTGAAATCACCCAAAATTACCCCAAAAATACCCCAAATCAACCAAAATTACCCCAAAATCACCCAAAATTACCCCAAAAATGACCAAAATCAACTGAAATTACCCCAAAATCACCTGAAATCAACCCAAAAATAGCCAAAATCAACTGAAATTACCCCAAAAATGTCCCCAAAATCACCTGAAATCACCCGAAATTACCCCAAAAATAGCCAGAAATCACCCAAAATAACCCAAAACACCTGAAATCACCCGAAATCACCTCAAAAATAGCCAAAATCAACTGAAATTACCCCAAAAATGTCCCCAAATCAGCCAAAATTACCTGAAATCACCCGAAATCAACCCAAAATCACCCCAAAATCGACTAAAATCACCCGAAATTACCCCAAAAATAGCCAAAATCAACTGAAATCACCCAAAATTACCCCAAAATTGACCAAAATCACCCCGAATTGCCCCCAAAACACCTGAAATCACCCAAAAATACCCCAAAAATAGCCAAAATCAACGGAAATCACCCCAAAAATATCCCCAAATCAGCCAAAATCACCTGAAATCACCCGAAATCACCCCAAAAATAGCCAAAATCAACTGAAATTACCCCAAATTACCCCAAAAATACCCCAAAATCACCTGAAATCGACCAAAATCAACCCAAAAACTGCCAAAATCACCCCAAATTACCCCAAAATTGACCAAAATCACCCCAAAATCACCTGAAATTACCCCAAAATCAACCCAAAAATAGCCAAAATCACCCGAAATTACCCCAAAATCACCTGAAATCACCCAAAATTACCCCAAAATTGACCAAAATCAACTGAAATTACCCCAAAAATGTCCCCAAATCAGCCAAAATTACCCGAAATCACCCCAAAAAAACCCCAAAAATCACCCAAAATCACCTGAAATCAGCCAAAATCACCCAAAATTACCCCAAAACCAGCCGAAAATCACCCCAAATCATCTGAACAACACTTCAAACCAGCCCAAAATCGCCCCAAAAATAGCTGAAAATTACCGCAAAAGTGGCCCCAAAAATGACCCAAAAATCATCCCAAAAATCATCCCAAAAATTACCCCAAAAAAGACGCAGAAGTGACTTAAAAAGACCCAAAAATAATCCCAAAAATGGCCCAAAATGACCAAAAATGACCCAAAAAAGACCCCGAAGGGACCCAAAAAAGTCACAAAAATGGCCCCAAAAATTACCCCAAAATTACCCAAAAATCATCCCAAAAATGATCCCAAAAAAGACCCAAAAATGACTTTAAAAAGACCCAAAAATTACTTTAAAAATACCCAAAAATTACTTTAAAAATACCCAAAAATGACTTTAAAAATACCCAAAAATGACTTTAAAAAGACCCAAAAATGACTTTAAAAGGACCCAAAAATTACCCCAAAATTACAAAAAAAGTTACCCAAAAATTATCCCCAAAACGACCCAAAAATGACCCAAAAAGACCCAAAATTTCCCCAAAATTTCCCCAAATTTCCCCAAACTGACCCCACGTGACCGCCGCGGCCTTGGCCCCGCCCAGGGCGTGACGTTGACGGAGCTGCGCGCGGCCGAGCAGGGGATTGGCCGAGCCGCCGAGGGGCGTGGCCAGGAGCAGCCAATCAGAGACGAGGGGAGGAGAGAGAAAGCGGTGAGTGATTTGGGGGATTTTGGGGTTTTTGGGGATTTTTTGGGGTTTTTTGGGGATTTTTTGGGGTTTTTGGGAAGATTTTTTGGGGTAATTTTGGGGATTTTTGGGGATTTTTTGGGGTTTTTGGGAAGATTTTTTTGGGGTTTTTTGGGAGATTTTTTGGGGATTTTTTGGGGTTTTTGGGAAGATTTTTTTGGGGTAATTTTGGGGTTTTTTGGGGAGATTTTGGGAGATTTTTTGGGGATTTTTTGGGGATTTTTTGGAGTTTTTGGGAAGATTTTTTTGGGGTAATTTTGGGGTTTTTTGGGGGTTTTTTGGGGTTTTTGGGAAGATTTTTTTGGGATAATTTTGGGGTTTTTTGAGGATTTTTTAGGGTTTTTGGGAAGATTTTTTTGGGAGATTTTTTGGGGTTTTTGGGAAGATTTTTTTGGGGGAATTTTGGGGTTTTTTGGGAAGATTTTGGGAGATTTTTTGGGGATTTTTGGTGATTTTTTGGGGTTTTTGGGTAGATTTTTTTGGGGTAATTTTGGGGTTTTTTGGGAGATTTTTTGGGGATTTTTGGGGGTTTTTGGGAAGATTTTTTTGGGGTAATTTTGGGATTTTTTGGGGATTTTTTGGGGTTTTTTGGAAGATTTTTTTGGGGTAATTTTGAGGAATTTTGGGAGATTTTTTGGGAAGATTTTTTGGGGTTTTTGGGAAGATTTTTTTTGGGGATTTTGGGAGATTTTTTGGGGTTTTTGGGAAGACTTTTTGGGGTAATTTTGGGGTTTTTTGGGGATTTTTTGGGGGTTTTGAGAAGATTTTTTTGGGGTTTTTTGGGAGATTTTTTGGAGATTTTTTGGGGTTTTTGGGAAGATTTTTTTGGGGGAATTTTGGGGTTTTTTGGGGATTTTTTGGGGTTTTTAGGAAGATTTTTTGGGGGTAATTTTGGGGTTTTTGAGGAATTTTGGGAGATTTTTTGGGGATTTTTTGGGGTTTTTGGGAAGATTTTTTTGGGGTAATTTTGAGGAATTTTGGGAGATTTTTTGGGGATTTTTTGGGGTTTTTGGGAAGATTTTTTTGGGGATTTTTTGGGGTTTTTGGGAAGATTTTTTTTGGGGTAATTTTGGGGTTTTTGGGGGAGATTTTGGGAGATTTTTTGGGGATTTTTTGGGGATTTTTTGGGGTTTTTGGGAAGATTTTTTTGGGGTAATTTTGAGGAATTTTGGGAGATTTTTTGGGGTTTTTGGGAAGATTTTTTGGGGGAATTTTGGGGTTTTTTGGGGAGATTTTGGGAGATTTTTTGGGGGTTTTTTTGAGGGATTTGGAAGGTTTTTTGGGGGAGATTTTGGGGTTTTTGGGAAGATTTTTTGGGGTTTTTTTGGGGAGAATCTGGGAGATTTTTTAGGGTTTTTTGGGGGAATTTTGGGGGTTTTTTTTGGTGAATTTTTTGGGTTTTTTGGGGGGAATTTTAGGTATTTTTGGGGAAATTTTTTTAGGGTTTTTTTGAGGTATTTTGGGATAATTTTGGGAGTTTTTGGGAGTTTTTTGGGGTTTTTTTGGGGATTTTTTTGGAGATTTTTTTAGGGATTTTGGGGTTTTTTTGGGGGAGATTTTGAGGGTTTTTTTGGGTTTTCTTGGGAGTTTTTTTGGGAGATTTTTTGGGGTTTTTCGGGGGAATTTTGGGGTTTTTTTCGGCTTTTTGGGGAAATTTTTGGGGCTTTTTTTGGAGGTATTTTTGGGGGATTTTTTGGGAGATTTTTTGGGGTTTTTTTGGGAAGATATTTTGGGTTTTTTGGGAGATTTTTTGGGATTTTTGGGGGTTTTTTTGCGATTTTTTGGGAGATTATTTGGGGAGATTTTGGGGGTTTTTGAGGATTTTTTTGGGATTTTTGGGAGATTTTTGGGGTTTTTTGGGGCTTTTTTGGGAGATTTTTTGGGGATTTTTGGGAGATTTTTTTGGGATTTTTGGGGGGATTTTTTTGAGGGTTTTTGAGAGTTTTTTTGGGATTTTTTTTTTTGGGGAGACTTTTTTGGGGATTTTTGGGGGATTTTTGGGAGATTTTTTGGGCAGTTTTTGGTGAGTTTTTTGGGGGAATTTTGGGATTTTTTTGGGATTTTTTGGGGGATTTTTGGGAGATTTTTTGGAGTTTTTTTGGACTTTTTGGGGGTTTTTTTTCGGATTTTTTGGGGATTTTGGGGAGATATTTTGGGGATTTTTTGGAGATTTTTTGTAATTTTTTGGGAGATTTTTTGGGTTTTTTTTTTTTATTTTTGGGAGCTATTTTAGGATTATTTTGGGCAGTTTTTGGTGAGTTTTTTGGGGGAATTTTGGGATTTTTTTGGGATTTTTGGGAGAGTTTTTGGGAGATTTTTTGGAGTTTTTTTTGGACTTTTTGGGTTTTTTTTTTTCGGATTTTTTGGGGATTTTTGGGAGATTTTTTGGGAGATTTTTTTTTGGATTTTCAGGAGATATTTTGGGGATTTTTGGGAGCTATTTTGGGATTATTTTGGGCAGTTTTTGGTGAGTTTTTTGGGGTAATTTTGGGTGTTTTTGGGTCTCATTCTCTCCCCTCCCCCTCAGGGCTCTGAGAGCAAAGGGAGTGAGGATGCCCCTCCCCCACCCAGGTAGGGATTTTGGGGAATTTTGGGGAAATTTGGGGAAAATTTGGGGAATTTGGGGAGAATTTGGGGAAATTTGGGGAATTTTGGGCAAATTTTGGGGAGATTTTGAGGTGATTTGGGGAGAATTTGGGAGGAATTTGGGCAAATTTTGGGGTTCTTCTGATAGTTTTGGGTTATTTTGGGATCATTTTGGGCAATTTTGGGCTAATTTTGGGTAATTTCTGGAGATTTGGGGTGATTTTGGGGTTTCTATGATAATTTTGGGTGATTTTGGCCAATTTTGGGATGATTTTGGGTAATTTTGGGGTAATTTTGGGTCATTTTGGGGTGATTTTGGGAGATTTTGGGTGATTTTGGGGTTCCTGGGCTGATTTTGGGGTAATTTTGGGATAATTTTGACTGATTTTGGGAGATTTTGGGGTGATTTTGGATAATTTTGGGTGATTTTGGAGTTTCCATGATAACTTTGGGTCATTTTGAATAATTTTGGATAATTTTGGGTGATTTTGGGTGATTTTGGGTGATTTTGGGTGATTTTCTATGATAATTTTGGACGATTTTGGGGTAATTTTTGGCAAATTTTGGAGTTTTGATAATCTTGGGGTGATTTTGGGTAATTTGGGATAATTTTGGGTGATTCTGAGGTGATTTTGGGTAATTTTGAGAAAATTTTGGGTAATTTTGGGAAAATTTTGGGTTATTTTGGGATGATTTTGGATAATTTTGGGTAATTTTGGATAATTTTGGGATAATTTTGGATAATTTTGGATAATTTTGGCTAATTTTGGGTAATTTTGGGATAATTTTGGCTAACTTTGGAATAATTTGGGATCATTTTTGGGTAATTTTTGGAGATTTTTGGTGATTTTGGGGTAATTTTGGGGTGATTTTGGGTGATTTCGGAGTTTCTATGCTAATTTTGGGATAATTTCGGATAAATTTGGGATAATTTTGTCTAATTTTGGGTAATTTTGGTGTAATTTTGGGTGATTTTGGGATAATTTTGGATCATTTTGTCTAATTTTGGGAAAATTTTGGGTTATTTTGGGATAATTTTGGGACATTTTGGATAATTTTGGGTAATTTTGGGATAATTTTGGGATAATTTGGGATAAATTTGGGATAATTTTGGCTAATTTTGGGGTAATTTTGGATAATTTTGGGTAATTTTGGGGTGATTTTGGGATAATTTTGGATCATTTTGTCTAATTTTGGCTAATTTTGGGATAATTTGGGATAATTTTGGGATAATTTTGGGTGATTTTGGGTGATTTTGGGATAATCTGGGATAATTTTGGGTAATTTTGGGATAATTTTGGCTAATTTTGGGATAATTTTGGCTACTTTTGGGGTAATTTTGGGTGATTTTGGATAATTTTGGACAATTTTGGATGATTTTGGATTAATTTTGGCTAATTTTGGGATAATTTTGGCTAATTTTGAGATAATTTTGGCTAATTTTGGGGTAATTTTGGATAATTTTGGACAATTTTGCATGATTTTGGATAAATTTTGGCTAATTTTGGGTGATTTTGGCTGATTTTGGCTGATTTTGGCTACTTTGGGGGGTAATTTTGGGTAATTTGGGCTAATTTTGGGATAATTTGGGATAATTTGGGATAATTTTGGCTACTTTTGGCTGATTTTGGCTAATTTTGGCTACTTTTGGCTAATTTTGGGTGATTTTGGCTACTTTTGGCTACTTTTGTCTCACTCTGGCTTCTCCCCTCCCCCA
>NW_028147440.1:241106-260693 GCF_008360975.1 Lichenostomus cassidix
ATAATTTTGTGAATTTTTTGGGATATTTTTGGGATTTTTTGGGATATTTTTGGGGATTTCTCCCCCATTTTTGCAGATTTCTCACCCATTTTTTGGCTTTTTTTCCCCATTTTTCTCAGGAATTTCGGATTTTCTCAGGGATTTTTTTTGGAATTTCAGGAATTCTAATATTTTGTAAATATTTTAGGATAATTTTAGGATATTTTGGGATATTTTGGGATGTTTTTCTCACCCACAGAGGATGCCCAGGCTGTGATTTTTAATCCATTTTTGGCTTTTTTTCCCCATTTTTCTCAGGAATTTCGGATTTTCTTGGGGATTTTTTTTGGAATTTCCAGAATTTCAATATTTTGTGAATTTTTTAGGATATTTTGGGATAAATTTTAGGATATTTTGGGATGTTTTTCTCACCCACAGAGGATGCCCAGGCTGTGCTTTTTAACCCATTTTTGGGTTTTTTTTCCCATTTTTTTGCCCATTTTTCTCAGGAATTTCGGATTTTCTCACGGATTTTTTGGGGAATTTCAGGAATTCTGATATTTTGTGAATTTTTTAGGATAATTTTGGGATAAATTTGGGATATTTTGGGATGTTTTTCTCACCCACAGAGGATGCCCAGGCTGTGCTTTTTAACCCATTTTTGGCTTTTTTTCCCCATTTTTCTCAGGAATTTCGGATTTTCTCAGGGATTTTTTTGGGAATTTCCAGAATTTCAATATTTTAGGATTTTTTTAGGATAATTTTGGGATATTTTGGGATGTTTTTCTCACCCACAGAGGATGCCCAGGCTGTGCTCATGAGCTCCGTCGTGTTCTGAGCGAAGCAAATTCACAACTCTGGGAACCAAACCCTGCTGGAGGAGAGCAGCTGGAAGGGAAAATTGGGAAAAATTCAGAGATTTTGGGAAAATTTGGGATTTTCAGAAAATTTGGAGTAATTTTTAGGGGATTTTGGGTCATTTTGGGGCATTTTTGGGGGAATTTTGAGATAATTTTTAAGGATTTTGGGACATTTTTGGCACCAAACTCTGCTGGAGGAGAGCAGCTGGAAGGGAAAATTGGGAGAAAATTAGGAGATTTTGGGAAAATTTGGGAATTTGGGGTCATTTTGGGAAATTTTTGGGTCATTTTGGGTCATTTTAGGGCATTTTTGAGGTAATTTTTGGGGGATTTTGGGTCATTTTAGGGCATTTTAGGACATTTTGGGAACCAAACCCTGCTGGAGAAGAGCAGCTGGAAGGGAAAATTGGGAGAAAATTCAGAGATTTTGGGAAAATTTGGGATTTTCAGAAAATTTGGAGTAATTTTTAGGGGATTTTGGGTCATTTTAGGGCATTTTTGGGGGAATTTTGAGATCATTTTTGGGGATTTTGGGGCATTTTAGGAACAAAACCTGCTGGAGAAGAGCAGCTGGAAGGGAAATTTGGGAAAAAATCAGAGATTTTGGGAAAATTTGGGATTTTGGGGTCATTTTGGTAAATTTTTGGGTCATTTTGGGTCATTTTAGGGCATTTTTGAGGTAATTTTTGAGGGATTTTGTGTCATTTTGGGGAATTTTGGGTCATTTTAGGAACCAAACCTGCTGGAGGAGAGCAGCTGGAAGGGAAAATTGGGGAAAAATTAGGGGATTTTGGGAAAATTTGGGAATTTCTGGGGATTTGGGGAAATTTTTGGGTCATTTAGGATCATTTTTGGGTCATTTTGAGGTAATTTTTGGGGAATTTTGGGGGAATTTTGGGGCATTTTTGGCACCAAACTCTGCTGGAGGAGAGCAGCTGGAAGGGAAATTTGGGATAAAATTCAGAGATTTTGGGAAAATTTGGGATATTTTGGGGATTTGAGGTAATTTCAAGGAATTTTGGGTCATTTGGAGGTAATTTTGGGTCATTTTTTTGACATTTTGGGGGAATTTGGGGTTATTTTTGGGGCAATTTTAGGGTTTTTTTTGGGTTTTTTTCCAGATTTTTTCAGGGTTTTTATCCCCAAAAATTCCACATTTAATTTTGGGTTAAATTTTGGGATTTGGGGGAATTTTAGAGCCATTTTAAGGCTATTTTTGGAGCCATTTTTGGATTTTTTCCTGGTTTTTTTTGCATTTTTTCCAGATTTTTTTAGGGTTTTTTTCCCCAAAATCTCAGCAATAATTTTGGGTTAAATTTTACAATTTTTGGGAATTTTAAGGCTATTTTTTGAGCGATTTTTTTTGATTTTTTGGCCATTTTGAAGCCTTTTTTTCAGCGGTTTTTTTCATTTTTTTCAGGTTTTTTTCCCCCAAAATTCAGGATAAAATTTTGGGTGAAATTTTGGGATTTTTAGGTCTCACCTTTGACTCTGAAAGTGCAGAAAAATGATTTTTTTGGCCATTTTAAAGCCATTTTTTCAGCGGTTTTTTTATTTTTCCAGGATTTTTTCCGGATTTTTTTCCCCCAAAATTCCAGGTTAAAGTTTGGGATTTTTGGGAATTTTAGGGCCATTTTAAGGCTATTTTTGGAGCATTTTTTGGCTATTTTTTGATCTTTTTTTGGGATTTTTTTAGGGTTTTTTTTCCCAAAAATCCCAGCAATAATTTTGGGATAAATTTTACGATTTTTGGGAATTTTAGGTCTATTTTTTGAGCATTTTTTTGCGATTTTTTTCAGGATTTTTTGGGGAATTTTTTAGGCATTTTTCCCCCCAAAATTCCAGGTTTAATTTTGAGATTTTTGGGGAATTTTAGGGCTATTTTAAGGCTATTTTTTGGGCTATTTTTTGACCATTTTTGGGGATTTTTTGGGGATTTTTTAGGGTTTTTTTCCCAAAAATTCCAGCAATAATTTTGGGCTGAATTTTAGGATTTTAAGGCTATTTTAAAGTTAATTTTTGAGCTTTTTTTTTATTTTTTGGCCATTTTAAACCCATTTTTTCAGCGATTTTTTTCAATTTTTTTTTTATTTTTTCCAAATTTTTTTCCCCAAAATTCAGGATAAAATCCCAGATGAAATTTTGGGTGAAATTTGGGTATTTTTGGGTCTCTCCTCTGATCCTGAGCTGCTCCCTCAGCAGGCAGTGCAGAAACAGAATTTTAGGGCTATTTTAGGTCTTTTTTTGGGGATTTTTTCCAGATTTTTTTGGGGATTTTCTTGGGTTTCTTTTTTCCCAAAAATTCTGGGTTTAATTTTGGGTTAAATTTTACATTTTTTAGGAATTTAAAGTCTATTTTTTGAGCGATTTTTTTCATTTTTTGGCCATTTTAAAGCCATTTTTTCAGCATTTTTTTCAATTTTTTCCAGATTTTCTGGGATTTTTTCCCCCAAAATTCCAGGTTAAAGTTTGGGATTTTGGGGAATTTTAGGGCTATTTTAAGGCTATTTTTTGAGCGTTTTTTGGCTATTTTTTGACCGTTTTTTGGGATTTTTTGGGATTTTTTCTAGATTTTTTCAGGTTTTTTTTTCCCCCAAAATTCAGGATAAAATTTTGGGTGAAATTTGGGTATTTTTGGGTCTCACCTCGGATCCTGGGCTGCTCCCTCAGCAGACAGTGAAGCACAAAAGCTCCTTTGGCCCTCAGGGAGGGAAGAGAACTCTGCAAAGTTCCTCCCAAAACCTCCAAACCTCCCAAATCCTGCAGCAGCTGCAAACCCTCAGGTTGGGATCTCACCAGGCCTGGAAATTGGGGAAAAAAAGGGAAAATTAGTCAGAAATTATCCTGAAATTATCCTGAAATTATCACAAAAATATCCTGAAATTATCCTGAAAATATCCTGAATTTATCTTGAATTTATACTGAAATTATACTGAATTTATCTTGAATTTATACTGAATTTATCCTGAAATTATCCTGAAATTATCCTGAAATTATCTTGAAATTATACTGAAAATATCCTGAAAATATCCTGAAATTATCTTCAAATTATACTGAATTTATCCTGAAATTATCCTGAAAATATCCTGAGATTATCTCAAAAATCCCAAATCCTGCAGCAGCTGCAAACCCTCGGGCTGGGATCTCACCAGGCCTGGAATTGGGGAAAAAAAGGGAAAAATTAGCTTTAAAATGTCCTGAAATTATACTGAATTTATCCTGAATTTATCCTGAAAATATCCTGAATTTATCCTGAATTTATCCTGAAATTATCCTAAAATTATCCTGAAATTATCCTGAATTTATACTGAAATTATACTGAAAATATGCTGAAAATGTCCTGAAAATATCCTGAATTTATCTTGAAATTATAACAAAAATATCCTGAAAATATCCTGAAATTATTGTAAAAATATCCTGAAAATATCCTGAAATTATCACAAAAATATCCTGAAAATATCCTGAATTTTTTATCACAAAAATATCCTGAAATTATCCTGAAATGATCCCAAAATTATCTTGAAATTATCCTGAAATTTTACTGGAATTTTACTGAAATTATCTTGAAATTATCCTGAAATTATCCCAAAATAGATCCCAAAATTGTCCCAAAATTGCCTAAAAATTAGATGAAAATCACCTCAAAATCCTCTTAAAATCACCAAAAAATCACCCAAAAATCACCTAAAATTCACTCAAAAATCACCTAAAATCACCTAAAAATCCCAAAAAATCACCCAAAAATCACCTAAAATTCACCTTAAAATCCCCCAAAAAATCCCCCAAAATCACCTAAAATCACCCCAAATTGCCCAAAATTCCCATTTTTCACCCAAAACTCACATGAAATGGCAAACAGAGCAGCACAGGACACGTCAGAGTCCAAATCTCCCTGCAGAGCTCCTAAAAATCCACTAAAAATCCCCTAAAATCCCCAAAAAATCACCTTAAAATCCCCAAAAAATCACCCAAAATTCACCTAAAATCACCCAAAATTGCCCAAAATTCCCATTTTTCACCCCAAAACTCACATGAAATGGCAAACAGAGCAGCACAGGACACTTCAGGCTCAGACTCTCCCTGCAGCATCCCCAGCAGGAGCTGCAGAGCTCCTAAAATCCCCCAAAATTCACCTAAAAATCACCCAAAAATCACCTAAAATCACCCAAAATTGCCCAAAATTCCCATTTTTTCCCCCAAAACTCACATGAAATGGCAAACAGAGCAGCACAGGACACCTCAGGATCCAAATCTCCCTGCAGAGCTCCTAAAATCCACTAAAAATTCCCCAAAATTCACCTAAAAATCACCTAAAAATCCCCTTAAAACCCCCCAAAATCACCTAAAATCACCCAAAATTCCCATTTTTTCCCCCAAAACTCACATGAAATGACAAACAGAGCAGCACAGGACACCTCAGGATCCAAATCTCCCTGCAGAGCTCCAAAAATCCCCTAAAATCCCCTAAAAATCCCCCAAAATTCACCTAAAAATCCCCAAAAAATCACCAAAATTCACCTAAAAATCACCCAAAATTGCCCAAAATTCCCATTTTTCACCCCAAAACTCACAGGAAATGGCAAACAGAGCAGCTGAAGCCACTTCAGGCTCAGATTCTCCCTGCAGCATCCCCAGCAGGAGCTGCAGAGCTCCCAAAAATCCCTGAAAATCCCCCAAAAATCACCTTAAAATCACCAAAAAATCACCTAAAATCACCCAAAATCGCCCAAAATTCACCGAAATTTCCCAAATTTCCCCCAAAACTCACATGAAATGGCAAACAGAGCAGCACAGCACACCTCAGGATCCAAATCTCCCTGCAGCATCCCCAGCAGTGCTCCTAAAATCCCCCAAAATCCCCTAAAAATCACCTTAAAATCCCCTTAAAAATCCCCAAAAATCACCCAAAATTGCCCAAAATTCCCATTTTTTCCCCCAAAACTCACATGAAATGGCAAACAGAGCAGCACAGCACACCTCAGGCTCAGCTTCTCCCTGCAGCATCCCCAGCAGGAGCTGCAGAGCTCCCAAAAATCCCCTAAAAATCACCTAAAAATCACCCAAAATTCACCTAAAAATCACCTAAAATCACCCAAAATTGCCCAAAAATCCCATTTTTCACCCCAAAACTCACATGAAATGGCAAACAGAGCAGCAGAAGCCACTTCAGGCTCAGATTCTCCCTGCAGCATCCCCAGCAGGAGCTGCAGAGCTCCCAAAAATCCCTGAAAATCCCCCAAAAATCACCTTAAAATCACCAAAAAATCACCTAAAATCACCCAAAATTGCCCAAAAATCCCATTTTTTCCCCCAAAACTCACATGAAATGGCAAACAGAGCTGCACAGCACACCTCAGGCTCAGATTCTCCCTGCAGCATCCCCAGCAGGAGCTGCAGAGCTCCCAAGCCCAGCGCTCTGCTCTGAGCTTTGGGCAGATTTTGGGAACAACAACCCAAAACTCGAGCGGCTGAGGAGCGGATGGGAGCCCAGGGGTGGGAGAGGAGCCCAGAAATCACCTCCAGGCCGCCCAGGGAGCAGAAATCTGGGGAGAAAAAGGCAAAATTTGGGTTAAAAAGGGAAAAAATTGGGAAAAAATGTGAAAAAATGGTGAAAAAATGGGATTAAAAGGTCAAAAAATGGGGGTAAAAAGTGAAAATTGCACAGGAAATGTCCCAAAATTCACCTAGAAAAGCAAAAAAATGAGGTTAGGAGGTGAAAATTGACACGAATTTTATGAGCAATAATCCAAATTTCCCCAAATTTCCCCAAATTTTCCCCAAATTTCGCAGGAAATCCCAAAACTCGAGCGGCTGAGGAGCGGATGGGAGCCCAGGGGTGGGAGAGAAACCCAGAAATCACCTCCAGGCCGCCCAGGGAGCAGAAATCTGGGGAGAAAAAGGGAAAAAATGAGAAAATTTGGGGTTAGAAAGTGAAAAAATGGGAAAAAAAGGTGAAAAAATGGGGGTAAAAAGTGAAAATCCCACAGAAAATGTCCCAAAATTGACCCCAAAAGTCACTCAGGAGCCCCAAAATCACCTCCAGGCTGCCCAGGGAGCAGAAATCTGGGGAGAAAAACAGAGAAATTGGGAAAAAATGAGATTAAAAGGTGAAAAAATGGTGAAAAATGGTGAAAATCCCACCAAAAAAGCCCTAAAATTGCCCCAGAAAAGCAAAAAAAATGGGGTTAGGAGGAGAAAATTAACACAAATTTGACAGGAAATAACCCAAAACTGCCTCGAAGAAACCCAGGGAGCAGAAATCTGGGGAGAAAAACACAGAAAATGGGAAAAAATGGGGTTAAAAGGTGAAAAAATGGGAAAAAAAGGTGAAAAAATGGGGAAAAAAGGTGAAAAAATGGGTTAGGAGAGTAAAAAATGGGGATAAAAAGTGAAAATCCTACAGAAAATGTCCCAAAATTGACCCCAAAATCACCTCCAGGCCGCCCAGGGAGCAGAAATCTGGGGAGAAAAAAGGAAAATTTGGGGTTAGAAGGTGAAAAAATGGGAAAAAAAGGTGAAAAAATGGAGTTAAAAGGTCAAAAAATGGGGTTAGGAGAGCAAAAAATGGGGATAAAAAGTGGAAAAATGGGGTTGGGAGGTGAAAATTTTACAGAAAATCCATGAAAATTCAACCTGAAATCCTTCAGGAGAACAAAAAATGGGATAAAAGGTGAAAAAATTGGATTAATAGGTGAAAAAATGGGATTAGGAGGTGAAAATTAACACAAATCCTACAGGAAATGTCCCAAAATTGACCCCAAAAGTCACTCAGGAGCCCCAAAATCACCTCCAGGCCACCCAGGGAGCAGAAATCTGGGGAGAAAAAGAGAAAAAATGGACAAAAATGGTGAAAAAATGGTGAAAAACTGTGAAAAAATGGAGAAAAAAGGTGAAAAAATGGGAAAAAAAGGTGAAAAAATGGGATTAAAAGGTAAAAAAATGGGGGTAAAAAGTGAAAATCCTACAGAAAATGTCCCAAAATTGACCCCAAAATCACCTCCAGGCCGCCCAGGGAGCAGAAATCTGGGGAGAAAAACACAGAAATTGGGAAAAATGGGATTAAAAGGTGAAAAAATGGGGAAAAAAGGTCAAAAAATGGGTTTAGGAGAGCAAAAAATGGGGTTGGGAAGTGAAAATTTCATAGAAAATCCATCAAAATTCAACCTGAAATCCTTCAGGAGAACAAAAAATGGGATTAAGAGGTGAAAAAATTGGAAAAAATGGGATTAAAAATGAAAAAATGGGATAAAAAGTGAAAAAATGGGGAAAAAAAGTGAAAATTAACAAAAATCGCACAGAAAATGTCCCAAAATTGACCCCAAAAGTCACTGAGGAGCCCCAAAATCACCTCCAGGCTGCCCAGGGAGCAGAAATCTGGGGAGAAAAACAGAGAAATTGGGAAAAAATGAGATTAAAAGGTGAAAAAATGGTGAAAAAATGGAGAAAAAAGGTGAAAAAATGGGAAAAAAAGGTGAAAAAATGGGATTAAAAGGTGTAAAAATGGGGATAAAAGTGAAAATCCTACAGAAAATGTCCCAAAATTCACCTAGAAAAGCAAGAAATGAGGTTAGGAGGTGAAAATTGACACAAATCTCACCAAAAATGCCCCAAAATCCACCAAAAATCCCAAATATTCCCCAAAAAAAACCCCAAAAACATCCCCAAAAATCCCAAATATTTGCAAAAAAAACCCCAAAATCCAAAAAAAGATTCCCCAAAATCCCCTGAAAATAATAAATAAATTGCAAAACCACCAAAAAAATCACGAAAATCCCATAAAGTCTGCCCAAAATTGCAAAATGTCCCAAAAAATCAGAAAAAATCCACAAAAAATCACCAAAAAATTGCAAAAAAATCACAAAAAAGATCTGAAAAAAATCCTGAAAAATTCCCAAAAAATCACCTAAAAAATGCAAAAATAATCTCAAAAAAATCCCCAAAAAATCACAAAAAACTCGCAAAAAAATCCCCAAAAAATTCCCAAATATTCCCCAAAAAATCCCCCAAAAATTTGTAAAGAAACTGCCAAAAAGTGAAAAAAAAAATCCGAAAAAAATCACAAAAAATCACCAAAAAAATCACAAAAAATCACCAAAAAAATTGCAAAAAATCACCAAAAAAATCACCAAAAAATTCAGAGAAAATCTCAAAAATTCCAAAATCAGAGAAAATCCTCCAAAATCCCCAAAAAAATCACAAAATCCCCAAACATAATTTAAAATCACAAAAATCACAAAAAAATCAGGAAAAAATTGAAAAAAATCCCAAAAAACTCACTAAAAAATCCCCAAAAATTTTAAAAAAATTGCAAAAAAAATCCGAAAAAACCCAAAAAAATCACCAAAAAAATCGAAAAAAAATCACAAAAAATCCCCAAAAAATCGCAAAAAAAATCCGAAAAAAATCCCAAAAAATCCTAAATTTCCCCCAAAATTTGCTAAACTCACCATTGGCATTATCCAGACTCTTGCAGAGCTCCTGCAGCTCCTCCAGAGCCACTTGATGCTCTCTGGTTTCCCCAAAACACCCAAAATCCCAATGATTGACCCAAAATCCACCAAAAATCCTAAATATTCCCCCAAAAATCCAAATATTGCTCAAAACAATCCCCAAAAATCCGCAAAAAATCGCAAAAAAATCAGAAAAATCCCCAAAAAATCAGAAAAATTTTTTAAAAATCGTAAAAAAATCCCAAAAAAATCACTAAAAAATCCCCAAAAAATCCGCCAAAAATCGCAAAAAAATCAGAAAAAATTAGAAAAAAATAGTTTAAAAATCCCCAAAAAAACCCTTAAAACATCCCAAAAACCCTCCAAAATGTCACCCAAAAAATCAGAGAAAAGCTCCAAAAAATCACCAAAAAATGCCGAAAAAATCGCAAAAAAATCGCAAAAAATCACCAAAAAATTGCAAAAAAAATCCGAAAAAAATCCCAAAAATTCCCAAAAAAATCCCAAAAAATCCCAAATTCCCCAAACTTACCATTGGCATTCTCCAGACTCTCGCAGAGCTCCTGCAGCTCCTCCAGAGCCATTTGATGCTCTCTGGTTTCCCCAAAACACCCAAAATCCCAATGATTGACCCAAAATCCACCAAAAATCCTAAATATTTCCCCAAAAATCCAAATATTGCTCAAAACAATCCCCAAAAATCCGCAAAAAATCGCAAAAAAATCAGAAAAATCCCCAAAAAATCAGAAAAATTTTTTAAAAATCGTAAAAAAATCCCAAAAAAATCACTAAAAAATCCCCAAAAAATCTCCCAAAAAAATCACAAAAATTCGCAAAAAAACCCCAAAAAATCCCAAAAAATCCTCCAAAATCACCAAAAATCACCAAAAAATCAGAGAAAATCCCCAAAAATCCCCAAAAAATCCCAAAAATTACAAAAATCAGGAAAGAATTCGAAAAAAATCTCAAAAAACTCACCAAAAAATCCCCCAAAATTAATAAAAAAATTGCAAAAAACCAAAAACCCAAAAATCACAAAAAAATTGAAAAATAAAATCCCAAAAATTCCCAAAATCCCAAAAAATCCCAAATTCCCCAAAATTTACCATTGGCATTAT
Source organism: Lichenostomus cassidix (assembly GCF_008360975.1). Classification (NCBI taxonomy): domain Eukaryota; kingdom Metazoa; phylum Chordata; class Aves; order Passeriformes; family Meliphagidae; genus Lichenostomus; species Lichenostomus cassidix. Next base: position 251,514 of record NW_028147440.1, read on the forward strand.
CCAGGCTCTCGCAGAGCTCCTGCAGCTCCTCCAGAGCCATTTGATGCTCTCTGGTTTCCCCAACTCCTCTCTCTGCAGTTTCCTCTCCTGGACAAGGTTTGTTCAAAATCCCCAAACATCGCTGCAGCTCCAGGTGAGATCCTCCTGCTGCTCCCAGGGCCTCTGAAATGGCAGATTGGAGCCACTGCTGTCTCTGAAAATGGGAAAATAGAGAAAATTAGCAAAAATTTGGTGAAAAAATGGTGAAAATCGGTGAAAAAATGGCGAAAATCGGTGGAAAAATGGGGAAAATATGGTGAAATTGAACCCCAAAATCAACTCCTGCTGCTCCCAGGGCTTCTGAAATGGCAGATTGGAGCCACTGGTGTGTCTAAAAAATTAAAAATATTGAAAATTAGGAGAAAAATGGTGAAAATTTGGGGAAAATCGGTGGAAAAATGGGGAAAATATGGCGAAAAATGATGAAAATAAGGTGAAAAATTGGCAAAAAAATCACCAAAAATTGGCAAAAATCATCAGAAAATCATCCCCAAAATGAGTCCAAAATGAGTCCAAAAGTGGCAAAAAATGGCCCAAAAACCCACTAAAAATCAGCAAAAATTTGGCTCAGAATCATCAAAAATTGTCCAAAATTGGGAAAAAGTTTCCCCAGAAACACCAAAATTCATCCCAAAATCACCTCCTGCTGCTCCCAGGGCTTCTGAAATGGCAGATTGGAGCCACTGCTGTCTCTAAAAAATTAAAAATATTGAAAATTAGGAGAAAAATGGTGAAAATTTGGGGAAAATCGGTGAAAAAATGGCGAAAATCGGCGGAAAAATGGGGAAAATATGGCGAAAAATGATGAAAATAAGGTGAAAAAATGGCAAAAAATCACCAAAAGTCTGTGAAAAAATCACCAAAAATCAGCAAAAAATCATCGTCCAAATCAGCCCAAAATTGGCAAAAAGTCACTGAAAGTTGGGCAAAAAATCAGCGAAAAATCGGCAAAATTAGGCCAAAATTGGTGAAAATTGGCAAAAAAATTGGAAAAAAACTATCAAAAATTGGGGAAAAATTGGCAAAAAATCACCAAAAATTGGTGAAAAATCGGCAAAAAATCAGCCTCCAAATCGGCAAAAATCAGCAGAAAAAAGCTGAAAATTCGGTGAAAATTAGGCAAAAATGGGGAAAAAATTGGCAAAAAGTTACCTCAGAAACACCAAAATCAACCCCAAAATAAACACCAAAATCAACTCCCAAACCCCCAAAATAAACCCCAAAACCCCAAAATAAGCCCCAAAATCAACTCCAAACCCAAAATAAGCCTCAAATCGCCTCAGGATTCTCCGAATTCCTCAGAAAAAAAACCCCAAAAAAACCCCAAAATCCTCAAAAAAACCCCAAAACCCCTCAGGATCCCCTGAGCTCCCCAAAATCAACCCCAAAACCCCAAAATCAACCCCAAACCCCAAAATAAGCCCCCAAATCAACTCCAAACCCAAAATAAACCTCAATTCCCCTCAGGATTCTCCAAATTCCCCAGAAAAAAACCCAAAAAAACCCCAAAATCCTCAAAAAAACCCCAAAACCCCTCAGCATCCCCTGAGCTCCCCGAACTCCTAAAATCAACCCCAAAACCCCCAAAATCAACCCCAAAACCTCACAAAATCAACCCCAAACCCCAAAATAAGCCTCAAATCGCCTCAGGATTCTCCGAATTCCCCAGAAAAAAAAACCAAAAAACCCCCCAAATCCTCAAAAAAACCCCAAAACCCCTCAGCATCCCCTGAGCTCCCCAAAATCAACCCCAAAAACCCCCAAAATCAACCCCAAACCCCAAAATAAGCACCAAAATCAACCCCAAACCCAAAATAAACCTCAATTTCCCTCAGGATTCTCCGAATTCCCCACAAAAAACCCAAAAAAAACCCCCAAACTCCCCTCACCTCCTCGGCCATGGGCTCCCGCCGCTCCGGCCGCGCCTCTCCCGCCACCACCGCCATCTCCAGCAAGCCCTGCAGGCTTCTCGAAGGTTCCCTGCGGCTCCCTCCGCTTCTTTCGTCCCCTCCGCCTTCCTTCGCCGCCATCGCCGCAACGAAAAAAACGGAAAAAAGCGGGAAAAAGCCCCGGAAAAGCTCCCGGGATGGCGGCAGTGATCAGCGGCGGCTGGGTGGCGCCATCTTGGAAAGGGCGGGGTTTGGACAGGAAGTGGGCGGAGCTTGGAGGGGAAATGGGCGTGGCTTGTGGGTATTGTTTATAGCCGGCAGCGCGCTGGGCTCATTGTGAGGCGATGGGAATGATTGACAGCGCGGTTTGGCCAATGGGAGTGAAGGAAGTTAGGCTGGCGGCCAATGGAAAGCGAGGAGGGCGGTTGGTTTTAACCAATAGCAGGAGGGAGGCGGAGCTCGCCGGCTTTCCGCCAATCAAATAGCATAAATTCATGAGTGGCATCCCTGCTAACCAATAGAAACCCCGCATCGCCGCCGACCAATCGGGTTGCGCCTTCCCTTCACCCAATCACCTCTCCGCTCGCCTCACGGCGGAGGCGGGACTCCGCGGGCGGCAGCCAATGGGAGGCGGCGCGCGGAGGGCCGGCGGCCAATGGGGATGGCGGAGCGGGCGGCGGGAGCGGCAGGGCGGCAGGCCGGGCTGGGCGATGGCGGCGGCGGCGCTCCGGTAACGGCGAGCTTCGGCTAGCGGCAGCTGCTCCCGCCGCGCTCGGCGCTCCTCCCGCTCACCCCGCCGCTGTTGCAGGCGCGGCGGAGCAGCAGCAGCAGCAGCAGGAGGAGGAGGAGGAGGAGGCGGCGGCCCATGCGGTCGCGGCTGCCGGTGAGGGCGGTGACGGCCAGGGAGCTGTGCGAGAACGACGACCTGGCGACGAGCCTCGTGCTGGACTCGGTGCTCGGCTTTCGGACGCACAAGATGGGAGTCAGGTGAGGCCCGAGGGCGCCGGGAGCTGCCGGGCGGGAGAAGCCGAGTCCTCAGGGGGATACCGGACGCACCGGCGGGGGAAGAGCGGCGGCGTGAAGCGGAGATCCCGTTAAAACGAGGGATCCCCGTGCCGGTGCGTGTCACCGGTGCCGCCGGGGGGTGGAACCATCATCGCCGGTCGCTCTCGATCACTCCCGGTCACTCCCGGTGCCTCTCGGTAGTTGTCGGTCCCTCTCGGTCGTTTTCGGCATCTCTCGGTCCCTCTCGGTCATTTTCGGAATCTCTCGGTCACTCTCGGTCACTTTCGGAATCTCTCGGAGCCTCCCGGTGCCTTCTGGTCACTCTCGGTCACTCCCGGTGCCTCTCGGTCACTCCCGGTGCGTTCCGGTCACCCCGGCGGTCACTCCTGTCCCTCCGTGGGTCACTCCGTTGGTCACTGCGGTCACTCCGGTCACTCCTGGTCACTCCTGTCCCTCCGTGGGTCACTCCGTTGGTCACTGCGGTCACTCCGGTCCCTCCGTGGGTCACTCCCGGTCACTCCGGTCCTCTCAGTCACCGAATCTGCGGGATAAAGAAAAATCCTCTAACGCTGTATTTGAAGCGATAGCGAATCAGCCATTCCTTTATTTGCTGGCCAGGATGTGCCTGGGGAAGTATCCCGAGAACACATCAGAGAGTTTTCTGATTTTTATACAGAATTTTCTGCATTTTATACACTCAAAACCCCATAGAGATACATTATTTTAAAATTCATTGGACCGGAGTTGAGTAACCTCCGATATTCAGGTTCTCATTGGATCCGAATCTCTTCACTTCTGATGCTAATTAGGTATTTAATTCTTGAGGTTTTTTATCATTCCTGTTTGGGATCAGATGCCTGCAGCCCTGCTGGAGGCGGTAAATGTTTGAGATAACTCCATTAACATCTGTTAATGTTCTTTATCTTTCCGCTTATCTTCGGGGTCAATCCCAACTCCGGAGGGTGATACTATTATCTCTTAAAAAAAAACCTAAAGAAAGCTCCTTTTCTCTAGGTAAAGTCAAGTTAAAACTAGCTAGAGAGATACAATAAAATTTCTTCAGTTATGTTGTTTTCCAACAATTCCGCTCCCTCGGTCGGTCACTGCGGTCATTCCGTGGGTCACTCCCGGTCCCTCGGTCGGTCCTCCGGTCCCTCTGTCGGTCACTGCGGTCACTCCCGGTCACTCCGCTCCCTCGGTCGGTCCCTCCATTGGTCACTCCGGTCCCTCGGTCGGTCACTCCGGTCACTCCGTTAGTCACTCCGGTCACTCCGTTGGTCACTCCGGTCACTCCCGGTCGCTCTGTGGGTCCCTCCGGTCCCTCTGGTCCCTCGGTCGGTCACTCCGGTCGCTCTGTCGGTCACTCCCGGTCACTCCCGCTCCCTCTGTCGGTCCTCCGGTCCCTCGGCCGGTCACTGCGGTCACTCCCGGTCACTCCGCTCCCTCGGTCGGTCCCTCCGGTCCCTCTGTCGGTCCCTCCGGTCCCTCTGTCGGTCACTCCGGTCCCTCTGTCGGTCACTCCGATCCCTCGGTCGGTCCCTCCGGTCACTCCGTTGGTCACTCCGGTCGCTCGGTCGGTCCCTCCGGTCCCTCTGTCGGTCCCTCCGGTCCCTCTGTCGGTCACTCCGGTCACTCTGTCGGTCACTCCGGTCCCTCTGTCGGTCACTCCGTTGGTCACTCCGGTCCCTCTGTCGGTCCCTCCGGTCACTCTGTCGGTCCCTCCGGTTCCTCTGTCGGTCCCTCCGGTCCCTCTGTCGGTCACTCCGATCCCTCGGTCGGTCACTCCTGGTCACTCCGGTCCCTCTGTCGGTCACTCCGGTTCCTCTGTCGGTCCCTCCGGTCACTCCGGTCGCTCGGTCGGTCCCTCCGGTCACTCCGTTGATCACTCCGCTCCCTCGGTCGGTCACTCCGGTCGCTCTGTGGGTCACTGTCGGTCCCTCCGGTCCCTCGGTCTCGGTCACTCTGGTCACTCCGTTGGTCACTCCGGTCCCTCGGTCGGTCACTCCGGTCACTCCGTTGGTCACTCCGGTCCCTCTGTCCCTCTCCCAGCCCGCTGCCGTCGTTCCGCCGCCGCGCTCAGCTCCGCGCGGCCATCGAGGCGTTCCGGCAGCGCAGGGATCTGGAGGCGGCGTGGAGAGCGCTGAGCGCCGTGTGGGCAGCGGGATTCTTCCGGCAGCGGCGGCCCGAGCAGCGAGCGGCGCTCAAAAACCATGTAGGAGGAGTTTGTGGGGTTTTCTGGGATTTTTGTGGGGGTTTTTTTTTTATTTTTTGGGGGGTCTATGTGGGGGCAAAAATGGCGCCTTCATGAGGGTTGTGAGGGGCTGGGTGTCTCTATGTGGGTTTTTTAATGTTTTTATGTGGTATTTTGGGTTTTTTTGGGGGGTTTGGGGTTCTTTATGGACTCTGGGGTGTCTTTATGGGTTTTTTTGGTGTTTTTTTGGGGTTTTTATGAGGTTTTAATGAGGTCTATGGAGGCAAAGATGGCGCCTTCGTGAGGGCTGTGAGGGCTTGGGTGTCTCTGTGGGGTTTTTATGAGGTATTTAAGGGTTTTTTTTGTTGTTTTTATGGGTTTTCTTGGGGGTTTGGGGGTTTCTGTGGGGTCTGGGGTGTCTTTATGGGGTTTTTTTATGGGATTTGTGGGGTTTTTAATGGGTTTTGGAGAGCATTGAGCGCCGTGTGGGCAGCGGGATTCTTCCGGCAGCGGCGGCCCGAGCAAAGAGCGGCGCTCAAAAACCATGTAGGAGGAGTTTGGTGGGGTTTTTTGGGATGTTTTGAGGTTTTTTTGGTGTTTTTTGGGTTTTTTTTTGAGGTCTCTGTGGGGGCAAAAATGGCGCCTTCGTGAGGGCTGTGAGGGCTTGGGTGTCTCTGTGGGGTTTTTATGAAGTATTTATGGGGGTTTTTGGGTTCTTTTGGGGTTTGTGAAGTTTTTGTTTGGGTTTATGAGGTGTTTATGGGGTTTTTGTGGGGTTTTATGGCTTTTTTTGGGGGGTTGTTTTGGGGTCTCTATGAGGTCTATGGGGGCAAAGATGGCGCCTTCATGAGGGCTGTGAGGGCTTGGGTGTCTCTGTGGGTTTTTTATGAGGTATTTAAAGGTTTTTTTTCCTTGTTTTTATGGGTTTTCGTGGGGGTTTGGGGGTCTTTGTGGGGTCTGGTGTGTCTTTATAGGGTTTTTATGGGATTTGTGGGGTTTTTATGGGGTTTTGGAGAGCATTGAGTGCCGTGTGGGCAGTGGGATTCTTCCGGCAGCGGCGGCCCGAGCAGCGAGTGGCGCTCAAAAATCATGTAGGAGCGTTTAGTAGGGTTTTTGTGGGGTTTGGGGTTTTTTTGGGGTTTTTTTTTTTTGTTTGTTTGTTTTTTTTATTTTTTGGGGTCTCTATGGGGGCAAAGATGGCGCCTTCGTGAGGGCTGTGAGGGCTTGGGTGTCTCTGCGGGGTTTTTATGAGGTATTTAAGGGTTTTTTTTGTTGTTTTTATGGGTTTTCTTGGGAGTTTGGGGGTCCTTATGGGGTCTGGGGTGTCTTTATGGGGTTTTTTTTTTCTTTTTTGTGGTTTTTTGGGGGTTTTTATGAGGTTTTTATGAGGTCTGTGGGGGCAAAAATGGCGCCTTTATGAGGGCTGTGAGGGGCCGAGTGTCTCTATGTGGGTTTTTTAATGTTTTTTGTGGTTTTTTTGGGTTTTCTTTGGGGTTTGGGGTTCTTTATGGGGTCTGGGGTGTCTTTATGGGGTTTTTTGTGGGTTTTTTGGTGTTTTTTTTGGTTTTTATGAGGTTTTTATGAGGTCTGTGGGGGCAAAGATGGCGCCTTTATGAGGGCTGTGAGGGGCTGGGTGTCTCTATGTGGGTTTTTTAATGTTTTTCTGTGGTATTTTGGGTTTTTTTTGGGTTTTCTTTGGGGCTTGGGGTGCTTTATGGGGTCTGGTGCAAAAAACCAAAACCCAACACCACCAAACTCTTTATGGGGCAGGGTGTCTTTATGGGTTTTTTTGGTGTTTTTTTAAGGTTTTTATGAGGTCTGTGGGGGCAAAGATGGCGCCGTCATGAGGGCTGTGAGGGCTTGGGTGTCTCTGTGGGGTTTTTGGGGTTTTTTTGTTGTTTTTATGGGTTTTCTTGGGGGTTGGGGGTCTTTATGGGGTTTTGGGGGAGGTTATGGAGTTTTTGTTGGGTTTTATGGTGTTTTTTGGGGGTTTTTTTTGGTTTTTAAGATGTCTTCATGAGGTCTGTGAGGTCCTGGTTGTCTCTATGAAGTTTTTATGTGTTTTTTCGGGGTTTTTTAGGTTTTTCATGGGTTTTTTGGGCTCTGTGGGTTTCTGTAGGATCTCTAGCATCACAAATAAATCTAGAATTTCCCAAACCCCATTTTTCCCCTCAGGTTTTTCGTTATCTCCTCACTTTGCTGCCCGAAAGTGGATTTTCCATCCAGCGCTGCAATCGCTACAGCAGAGAGACCAACGGGGCCAGAGTGGTGGCAACCAGGGCCTGGTGGGTCTGAAAAACCCCCAAAATCAGCCCCAAAACCCCAAAATCAGCCCCAAAATTTACCCCAATTTTTCCCCATTTTTCTCCCAGTTTTCCCCCAAAATTTCTCAATTTTTTCCCCATTTTCCCGTCTTTTCCCCCCAATTTCCCCATAACTTTTCCCCCATTTTTCCCCAAAATTTCTCAATTTTTTCCCAAATTTCCCCAAAATTTCTCAATTTTTCCCCCAATTTTCCCCCATTTTTCCACATTTTAATTTTTCCCCCATTTTTCCCCCAATCTTTCCCCCAACCCAATCTTTCCCCAAAATTTCTCATATTTTTCCCATTTTCCCCATAACCCACCCCCATCTTTTCCCAAAATTTCTCCACTTTTTCCCCATTTTCCCCCTAACTTTTCCCCCATTTTTCCCCAAAATTCAATTTTCCCCATTTTTCCCCCACCCAAACCCCCACCCAAAACAACCACCCCCAAAACCCCAAACCCCCAAAACCAACCCACCCCAAAACCACCCACCCCCAACCCACTAACTTTTCCCCCATTTTTTTCCCAAAATCTCTGATTTTTTTCCCCACTTTTCCCCTAACTTTTCCCCATTTTTCCCCCATTTTCCCTCGAATTTTTTCCCCAATTTTTCTCCCAATTTCCCCATAATTTTTCCCCAAAATCTCTCATTTTTCCCCAAATTTCCCCATTTTCAGGCGCAAACACAAGACACTCGAGTTGCTCTCAATTTTCCCAAAATCTCTGATTTTTTCCCCAATTTTTCTCCCAATTTCCCCATCACTCTCCCCCATCATTTCCCCCAAAATCTCTCATTTTCTCCCCAATTTCCCCAACTTTTCCCCAAACACCATAACCTTTGCTCCAATTTCCCCAAAATCTGTCAATTTTTCCCCATTTTTCCCCAAACTTTTCCCCATTTTTCCCCCATTTCTCAATTTTTTCCCCATTTCTCCCAATTTCCCCACAATTTTCCCAAAATCTCCCAATTTTCCCCCAAATTTCTTTTCCACACAAACTCATTTGCTCCCAATTTTCCCAAAATCTCTTTTCCCCCAAATTTTCTCCCAATTTCCCCATAACTTTCCCCCATTTTTTCCCCAAAATCTCTCAATTTTTTCCCCATTTTTCCCCAAACTTTTCCCCATTTTCTCCCATTTTCCCCTCTAATTTTTCCCCAATTTCCCCATAATTTCCCCCACAATTTTCCCCAAAATCTCTCATTTTTCCCCAAATTTCCCCCATTTTTAGGCGCAAACACAAGACACTGGAGTTGCTCTCAATTTCCCCAAAATCTCTGATTTTTTTCCCCATTTTTCCCCTAACTTTTCCCCATTTTTCCCCCATTTTCCCTCGAATTTTTCCCCAATTTTTCTCCCAATTTCCCCATCACTTTCCCCCAAAATCTCTCATTTTCTCCCCAAATTTCCCCATTTCCAGGCGCAAACACGAGACCCTTGAGCTGCTCTCAATTTCCCCAAAATCTCTCATTTTTTTCCCCATTTTTCCCCAAACTTTTCCCCATTTTATCCCATTTTCCCTCTAATTTTTTCCCCAATTTTTCTCCCAATTTCCCCATAATTTTTCCCCAAAATCTCTCATTTTCTCCCCAAATTCCCCCATTTCCAGGCGCAAACACGAGACACTTGAGCTGCTCTCAGGCTGTGGAGTTGAGCTGAGAGGATCTGACAGAACTCTGGTGAGGAGAGGAGAGAATGACTTCAGCCTGATGTACTCCACCAGGAGCAGGAGAACTCAGCTCTGGTTGGGT